>NC_056729.1:570090610-570178110 GCF_019279795.1 Protopterus annectens
AAAAAGAAGTCTGAGACAGGAACTTTATACTTTCAAAGCACAGAGCCAGGTGACATTAGCAGTAGACAAGTGTGTGCTTTCACTGCGAACTTGCTCAACCAGATTATTCTTTCTCATAAGTTCATAGGTACTTCTTAAGCTATTGATCTGTGAGGATCTTAAGAAGCCAAGCCCTGTATTCCATTAGTAATTATTATCCCTTATATTCTGTAATGGGAATCTCAATAGAAAGGCAGGACAAGTATATGTTGGGGTAAATACATTTTTCCCCTACCCATAAGAGCCATCGATGCTACACCAGGACTAAATGTGTGGTTAACCATCATACATATAGTTACATTTGAATAGAGTAAAAGGATTACTGTACTTTATGTGGAAGAGAAGCCAGGTCCTTAGAAGTGGTATTCTCTGTGATGCAAACATGACCCTCAAACATGGTGTGTTAATTTGCAAAAGAGATTGTGGTCCCTTGAGTAGATGTTTTGGATAACAATGGATTTCCAAATGTGTAATAGGTCTGACAGAACAGGGTCTGCTGAGGCTGTACATATGCGGCAGTGGTCAGCCCTCTGTATCCTGCATGATAGTGAGTAGACAGTTAAGGCTTTGAGATAATCTGTGTAGTTTTTATGATTTTAGCCCTTGATTATTTCAGTGAGAAAATACTGTGGTCATTCCATCTTGTGACAAGTGTTTGGACAGGTACATACTGAATGGGGCATTATACTCGCCCCCTCTGACATGGTTACAAGCCTCCCTGTGTACTTATTAGGTTATCAGTGAGCATACCCTCACTTTTTTTTTGCCAAACTGAAATATTTATGTTGCCCACAGACAGTATTATATCCCATAGGTATACCAAGACTAGAAGTATCTCACTGGGAAACTATATCCTTCCTCCCTCTCATATGTGTAAGTGTTGCAGGTTTGTCAGGCACACAAAAGGGAACTTCTGAGAACACATCTAAGGGAATTTTGATATCAGGTAATACTTCAGCAACTGAGTTAAAAATACATGGCTGAGAAGCACTCAAAGTATATCTGTGTGTGTTGGAGAATATCACTGTAAACAAAACTCCTTCTTAACAGTTTAAAATAAGATTGCAGAATTTTGTTGGTTATATGACTTCTAGCTTTATACTATAAACAGGTTTACTTGGTCTAACTTGAGCTAATAGAATTGTTTTCAAATGCTACTTAAATACTAGCTGTTAAGTCAGTCATATCAGGTCATTCCTTAGTGATGTGCCTTATAAATAGAAAAGGATTATATGCCAGACTCACTTGAATGAGATGTCATTCCTTCCCTCATATATTTCTACCTCAGTAATTACAGACCCATTAGCCTAACTAGGCTAATTTACAAAGCAACATAACACATCATAACAGACTTTATAAAGTTAGATATCAAAAACCTTATTGCACTGGACCCTCACCAGTGTGGCTGTTCAAGGGTAGGTCATGCCTACTCAAACTAGTGAACTGCTTTGAAAAGGTCACAGGACCTGTGGATGGCATCCAAACAGTTCACACATCATGCCTCATTCGGGGTAAAGCCTTTGATATGATTCTTCCTGGTAGTATTGTCAATAAACTAAAAAAACTAAGCATAAACCCTTATATTGTGAAGTGCAGAGCAAACTAGGTGTTACCTAGGACACACAAAGCTAAAGCAGTTGTAGCCACTTCAGAAAGTAAAAAAGGAGGGACTCTACTTCTCCAACTTCAAATGAATAAACCAGACCAATGGCTAACTGAATATATTGATAATAACAAGCTTGATATTGTTGTTTCCTCATCATCTGATATCACTTCAGTGTAGCTTGGTACAGGCTTTACAAATACCCCGTGTAAGGAAAACAGGTTAAAACTAAATGCTAAAAAAATACTTGTAATCATCAGCTCTTCCACAACATGTAGTATAGGCTATCCTGATTGATTCAGTCATCCAAGTTCTTGGTACCTTCATTGACATTTTCCTAAACTGTGACCACCACATCACAACTGTAGTCAGAAAATTATTCTATCTGGTTTGGTAAATATCTAATGGCATCTCATCTAGACCAAAATATTTTGTAGTGCATGGAGCATGGTGATTATGCTCCGATATTTGGAAAAAGACAAATCATGAAGTACTACAGTGCTGTGAGACCTGTCCTTAACAAATGTTAAGCACATCATGCTGAAGTTGTTAAGGTCAGGTACAGTGATAAGCAATCAAATATGCAAGTTCTGATTTGTAAACGACAGCAGCAGAATAAAATATTTGGTTCTGCTTACTATCTGTGCCAGTGAGGTGCCCCTTCCTCTTACAAACTAAGAAATTTATTAGAATAACAGGATGTGTTTTACCTGCATTTTCTGAAGGATATGACATCTGAAACCTAAATGTGTATCATTATTTAGTGTCTTCAATCCACCGTGATTTGGCTTAAAACCACAGACTTTATGAAGAACAGAACAAAAAAAAAAGAGGCAGAAATCTGGACATTCTGTGAAAATCTGGCCAGTTTCATAGCATGGCAAGGTGAGTATAAATGTAAGGGGACTATGTGTTTTACTGTCTTTCTAACAGCACTCACTAAGTGATTTATGGCGTTGAAAGCAGCCAAAATACTTAGTGTTCTTTTTCCTTTTTATTGTAACTATTAGTACATTGAGTAGATAAAGCTCCATGCAAAGCAAAGAATTATGATCAGATCTCTGATCATAACCCTAAATTATGTGTTCTTGACATGAATGCCAATAATGACCTTTTGACCTTCACTTGAGGTGAAGTTCTTAGCATAAACCACATTCACTTCGCTAAACAATCAGATGACAATACCAAACAAATCCAAAAACAAAATGGCACAGCAACAGGAAAAAAAGTATCAGTCTTATGACTGACTCTGATGAAGCCTCAGTTTTTCATGGGGCAAAGGCGCTAAATCGGATCAATTACTTGTTTGCTTTTGAGAGATTAAAAACTGCTTTTTTCCTGTTGCTGTGCCATTTTCTTTGTAAAATTCTTAGCGTCCATGTCTCAGTCACATAATAAACAGGTTATAATTGGCGAAATGATCATAATCCTTTCTATCACCCCTTTCTACTCATCCCTTATCAGACCAGTTATTGACTGCAGTACTCTTTTGGCATGCATTTGTTTATGCACATCACACAAGTCCAAGGACCCCAGCAATTCCTAACTAAAAATAAAAATAACAGGCCTGAAGACTCTTATCTACTAAAACAGGCATCAAACTATATCCTTAAATGCTGTGCCTTACAGACTCCTCCTTGGTGATTTATGTTTAGTACTCTGCACCACGAAGGACCCTGCCATCCACAACTTCCTCCACCTTCACAAAACTGTAAGCACCACAAACACTCACACTATAAATTAAACCTCAATCCATAAATAAGGAGGACACACTGGGATAACAAATACATCTTCCACTGCATATGCCATAACAGGAATAAACAAGTTATTCATATTAAACAGAATGAAACCCTTGCCATCTTCAAGGTGAACTCTGATAACTGGATAGGGAGTATCAGCTTCTTATCTGGCCTATCCATTGAGGCAGGAAGTATCATATCAGGGTGGGAAATGGCATGACTTTAATAGTCCTTAAAGTGATCTGCCTTTTAGATCCTATTATCCTAGGGTTATAAGCAGTAGGGTGTTTTTGCTGACAGTAAAAGAAATTTAAAAGTCTGCTTTCTGATAATGTCTTCTTTTTTGGAAATATTCTTGCCTAGTAAGGTGTATTGAGTTGGTGTATCTGACGCCCAGCAGTCAAGGAGCCTCAATCCTCACCACTAGCACCAGTGAGGAGCATCCACATTGGGAGGATAACAAATACACACACAGTAAAGTACAATTTCCCTTAAGAGCACACAGAAATCACAGTCAGTCTGGGGATGGTTTCTCCCTTTCTCTCCAGATCCCCAATAAGACTCCTCACTGGCACAGCTATAGGGTTCAGATCTTATCCAAGTAGTCAAGCCAAAACCTCTAGTACCCTCTCTATCCAACCAGTGCTTCATGTCCCTGCCCAAGTAGCTGACACACACACACTTTGAGATTTGGTTTATATACAATTACACAAACAATCCTGGGGAAGGCTTGCACAGGTTCACTAGCTATACCCCCTTCTGCACAGGCTATAAGGTAGTAATCACTGCCACCAACTACTCTTATCAGGTACTCTAAAGACCCTTACCAAAGGGTGCCCAGTTCTACTGTGCAGTGTTACTGTTTTCCAATTGGTAAGTGTGACTGAGTCTTAAAGGCTATTTAGGAGTGGCCTGTACAGTATCACCAAATACATGCATGTACCCTAAGAGCTTAAATTATCTCTACACAAAACAGTCACAGTTAAAAGGTTTAAATATATTTAATAACAAATAATAAAAGCACAAGACAATACTCATTGATTTAACACAGTGATAACAGAGAGTTCAGAAATAACAGGAAATACTTTAAAACAACATTGTAGAATAGTCTGGCATAAATATAGAAAACAGCTAGACTAATGTTGCAATTTCTATCTATCTCTAAGAGAAATACTAAGATCTAAGATCCTACTTACAGAGCAAAGCAAGTGCTAGTAAGCTGATGTGTTCAGGTTCAGACACAAATACAAAATGCAAAAATCTTTCTCTCTGAGAAAGTTTTAAATTGATAATACACATTACTGCTGAGTCATTTCAGATTACATCTTTCTTAACACGCCTAATTAAGTTTCCCAGGCACACAGGACTTAAAATTTAACATGTCTTTGTAATATGCACTTGCCAGGAAGGCACAGCAATAAAAGACACTTTACATGTGAAACCTAGTCATTATCTCTGTCTTAGGACAATAAAAAGAATTTGCAGTTGCAGGCATCCTGTCTCCGAGTGTGAGATCACACACAGTTGTAGAATTCTTTACTTATCAGCTTTCTTCCAGCAGGGTGCACTGTTAATATTTACAAAGACATAGAATTATTTACAAAATTCTATAAAGCTGGGCTGGCAGCCCCTCAGTTTATCACCCCCCCCCCAAGAACTCAAGGTAGTTTTTCAAATGTCCCTTGAGAAATCTTGCTTGAGAGGGTTGAGTCTATCTGGGTATAACTTACCCCATTCCCTGTCTTGACACCCCGACTGCATTGGCATTGCTAATCCATTGTGGCACTGCACTGACATATATGCTTGCAACCCTAGGCTCCACCTTAGCAACTTGGCATTTTGCTGGTTGGCTCAATGTAACCATGTTAGGGGATTGTGATCTGTAACTACAGTGAATTTCCTTCCATACAGATAAGACTGAAGTTTCTGCAGTGCCCACATTATGGCTAGACATTCCTTTTCTACAGCTGTATAGCATTCCTCTCTGGGTTGGAGCCTATGACTGAGATAAACCACTGGGTGCTATTCTCCCTCTGAAGAAATCTGGCTAAGTACAGCCCTCACCCCATGATTCAAAGCATCCACCTGTACAACAACTTATTTGCTGTAAACTGGACTGGCTAACACAGTGTCTGGACTGCCTGCTCACATGCTGTGGTCCACACTACCTTATCTGGCCTGTTTTTCCTTGTCAGGTCCATGAGGGGAGCAGCTATGGTTCTATAACTGGGGATGAACTTTCTCTAGTACTCTGCTGTCACCAAGAATGTCCTCACCTGCTTTTTGGTAACAAGTGCAGGCCATGCCTGAATGACTTCCACTTTGGCAGGTTCTGGCCTGATCTTACCACTCCCCATTCTATGTCCCAGGTAGGAGATCTCTGCCATACCTACCTGACATTTGCTGGGCTTAATGGTCAACCCTGCCATCTGTAGTCTGCCCAGCACCTCTCTGACATGCTGAAGGTGCTCTTGACAGGAATGGCCATAGATGGCAATATCATCTAGCTAAGCAAGGGCCAACCCTCCTGCTCTTGCTAGGATATGATCTATCAGACTCTGGAAAGTCACTGGGGCATTTTTCATCCTTAAAGGTTATTTTTGTGAACTCATACAAGCCAAAAGAAGTCACAAAGGCTGACTTCTCTCTAGCACTGGGAGTCAGAGGCACCTGACAGTAACCCCTGGTAAGATCAATGTTGGTAAGATACTTAGCCCCACCCAGCTGCTCTAGGGCTTCATCTGTTCTAGGCATGGAGTAAGCATCTGACTCTGTGCTGTGTGACTATTTAATTTCTTGTAGTCCACACAGAACCTGGTGCTGCCATTCTTTCTTGGCACCAGCACCACTAAGGAGGCCCAGTGACTGTTGGACTCTTGAATTACCCCTAGTTCCAACATTTTGTGTATCTCCTCCCTCAGAGTCTGACTCTCTCAGGCACCTTATAAGGGGCCTATCTAATAAGCATTTGGGGTCCTGTATCCACCTGGTACTGCACCAAGTGGTTACACCCTGGTTTCCCAGTGAACATATCCCCAAAGTCCTGTAACACTGCTCAGATTTATTGAACCTGGGTAGGAGATAGCTGCTGGGACACTACCTCTTCCACTGAGGTGTCAGTCTGAGCCTCACTGAGGAGATCAGTCACCAGATCTCCCTCAGACTCCTCCTACAGTCCACTGCAAATACTCAGCACAAGGGCCTCCCTATCATGGTAAGGTTCCATCATGTTAACATGGTACAATTTGTGCTCCTGCTTCCTGCCTAACATTTTCACCATGTTGTTAACATCACTGACCTTCCTTACCACCTTGTAGGGTCCCTCCCAGGCTGCTTGCAACTTGTTGTGTCTGACAGGAATGAGAGCCATTACCTACTGCCCTACAGCATACTTTCTAGCTTGAGCATTCCTGTCATACCAGACTTTTTTCTTCTGTTGGGCTTCTGCCAAGTTCTCCTGGGCCAAGCCCATGAGTTCCCTGAGCCTTGTCCTGAGGTTTAGGACATATGCCACAACAGACTACTTGTAAGATTCACACTCACCTTCCCACTCATCATGAATTAAATCTAGAAACCCCCTCACCCTATGTCCATACAACAACTCAAAGGGTAAAAAAACTGTGGATTCCTGGGGAACTTCTCTGTAAGCAAACAACAGATGGGGCAAATATTTGTCCCACTCCCTCTTAAACTGGTCTGCAAATGCCTGTAGCAACGACTTGAGTGTAGAGTTTAACCTCTCAACAAGACCATTAGTCTGGGGATGGTAGGGGTTGTCTTTAAGTGCTTCACCCTACAGTACTTCCACAGACAAGCCAACAGGTCTGACATGAAATTGGCACCTCTGTCAATCAGTATTTATTTTTCGAAACCTACCCTGTGGAAAATTTCTAGCAAAGCATTTGACACCTTTTCTTCCTCAATGGAGGAAAAAGCCACTGCCTCAGGGTATCTTGTAGCATAATCTACTACCACTAGGATATACTTTTTCCCTGTGGAACCTGAGGTACTCAGAAGCCCCACAATATCCATAGCTACCCTCTGAAATGACTTCTCAATCACGAGCAAGGGCATCAAAGGAGCTTTCACCTTGTCTCTTGCCTTGCCTACCTTTTGGAACTGCTCACAGGTCCTGCAGTACCCTGTTACATCTCTGGAAATTCCAGGCCAATAGATGTTCAGCATAATACGTCTCTTTGTATGTTTAATGCCCATATGACTTGCAAATGGTATATCATGCACTATGGCTAGAAGTGCCAAATGTTAGGCTCTAGGCACTACCAACTGCTGTATCCTCTCACCTTCTAGCCCTCCCTCAGGGGTCCACTCACTATACAGTTACCCTTTGTCCCAATATACAGATTCCCCTTTCCCTTGAGAATCAGGTGCCTCAATAGCTACCTACCTCAGGCCTTGTAATGTAGGGTCTGAGAGCTGAGCCTGTCTCAACATTCTCTTTGTAACCCTTCCCAGCTCCCCTTCCACAGGAAGTCTGGTATCCCCTGACAGTGGTGCCTCAATGTCAGCCCAGGTACTACTACTCACCTCTGCCCTTGCAGTCACTCTGTCCAAGGGAACATCAGTACCAACAAGCAGCTGTGGCTCACCTTCAGCCTCACTGCTACAGAGTAGCTCACCCCCTGAAGTAACTGCCTCACCAGCCCTGGCTGCAAGTGTGTGGTGTGTCTGAATTTCCCCAGGCTACCAGGCCCACATCCTTGTCTCCAGGCCTCACAGTGTAACTGCATTAACACATGGTACTGCATTATCAAAATCCTTCCCTATCAGGACATCTTCAGGATGGTAATTTGGTACCCCTGTTGTCTCAAGACAACCTACTATTGGTATTTTGTCTTTCCCACTTACTGGTTTTCTCACCTTATGTTCCGCACCTTGCCTCTGTGGACATCTGTATTACACATGGCACCACTGGTTGCATTAAAAACATTTAACCTTAGGTTCTGGATGTGTATCTGGACTAGTGGCTTCCCCTGCTACTGGCAGATTCTGTTGGGGCAGTCTGGGCTGCCCACCATGGGTTCCCTTAGACCCATGAGCAGCACTGGGTGTCCCTTTCCTGTGCAGGGATGCCCTGCTTGCTAGGTATAGGTCTCCCTTCTTCCCCAACTCATCTGAAGTAGAGCATTGTATATCAGCTAACCAAATCCTCATGTCCTCAGGCAAAGTGCTAAGGGCTTGTTCCCTCACCAAAAAGTCTGCCAGCCCTTCAAACGTTATGACCGGACATCCACTCACCCACCTATGAAAATAATTGCTTAGTCCAGCAACATATTCATACAAACTTTCATCTGCCTTGCATCTATGCTTATGAAACTTTTTCTTATAAGCTTCGGGTGTTAGCTTAAAAAATTCTAGCAAACAATTCTTTCCAGCATTATAATTTAAGAAATCTTTGTCAGATAGTTTGGACAAAATAGTTACAGCTTTACCATGGAGTAAGGGGGTCAGGAACAGTATCGAGAGCCTTTGGTCAATATCATACTGTTTACATACCCTCTCAAGGATATGAATGAAACTATCAAAATTATTCCCCTTTGTAAACTGTGGAAGAAATTTACTGAACTTTGTTGCTTCTGGGGTTCAGTTACTCCCTTCCTCATTACCTCCATTACTCTGACGAGGCATCAGCATCTCCTTTTCATGTTGTCTCTCCCTCTCCTTCTCCTCAGCTTCTAGGCGTAGCAGTTTCTCATTTTCCTCAGCCTCTAGTTGCCTGAGTCCCTCTTCTGCTTCTGTTTCCAAATGCTTGGCCTCCCACTCAAGTCTCTTTACCTCCAGATGGATGTTTACGCCCTTTGTAAAAAGGTTGAGCTGCCCATTCTCTGAGTGCTGTACATCTCCTTGGCCAGTCTGATCATCTTCCTGGTTGCAATTCTCGGATGCAGCTGTGACCAAAGCTGCAATAATGTCTGCCTTAGTCAGGTTTCCATATGCCAGTCCTTTAGCCTGGCACATCTCAGCCAACTAGCTCCTTGTCGGCTTGCCATACTCCTCTGCTGACATGCTTGCCTGTTCTCCCTAACTAACTAAGTTAATAAAACAAATAAAACAATTGTGATCTAAACTCGGAATGTTCACTGCATGGCTGAGTTAGAGTACAAAAACACCTTCAGTGATCACTGTACACAAGCTACAGGAATTCACTATCCACACCACTACAAGCCAATTAGTATATGATGCGGCTAACTCACCACTATCAAACAATTAATATTTGTTGTGGATATCCAACCACTGCTAAACAATTAATATGTGATTCCTGTGCACTGGCCCAGTAATCAAAGAGCCTCAATCCTCACCACTAACACCAGTGAGGGGCATCCACATTGGGAGGATAACAAGTACACACACAGTAAAGTACAATTTCCCTTAAGAGCACACAGAGATCACAGTCAGTCTGGGGCTGGTTTCTCCATTTCTCTCCAGATCCCCAATAAGACTCCCCACTGGCACAGGTATAGGGTTTAGATTTCAGCTGAGTAGTCAAGCCAAAACCTCCAGTACCCTCTCTGTCCAACCAGTGCTTCGTGTCCCAGATCAAGTAGCTGACACACATACACTTTGAGATTTGGTTTATATACAATCATACAGACACCCCTGGGAAGGCTGGCAGAGGTTCACTAGCTATGCCCTCTTCTGCCCAGGTTATAAGGTAGTAATCACTGCCACCAGCTACTCTTATCAGCCACTCTAAAGGCCCTTACCAAAGGGTGCCCAGTTCTACTGTGCAATGTTACTGTTATCCAATTGGCAAGTCTGACTGAGTCTTGAAGGCTATTTAGGAGTGGCCTATACAGTATCACCAAATACATGCAAGTACTCTCAGAGCTTAAATTATCTCTACACAAAACAGCCACAGTTAAAAAGTTTAAAAATATTTAATAATAAATAATAAAAGCACAAGACAATACTCATTAATTCAACACAGCGATAATAGAGAGTTGAGAAATCACAAGAAATATTTTAAAACAACATTGTAGGATAGTCTGACATAAATATAGAAAACAGCTAGACTAATCTTGCTAGTTCTATCTATCTCTAAGAGAAATACTTAGATCTAAGATCCTACTTATAGAGCAAAGCAAGTACTGGTGAGCTGATGTGTTCAGGTTCAGACCCAAATACAAAATGCAAAAAATCTTTCTCTCTGAGAAAGTCTTAAATTGATAATACACATTACTGCTGAGTCATTTCAGATTACATCATTCTTGACACTTCTGCTTAAGTTTCCCAGGCTCACAGAACTTAAAATTTAACATCTCTTTGTAATCTGCACCTGCCGGGAAGGCACAGCAATAAAAGACACTTTACATGTGAAACCTAGTAATTATCTCTGTCTTAGTACAATAGAAAGAATTTCCAGCTGCAGACATCCTGTCTCTGAGCTTGAGATCACACACAGTTGTAAATTTTTTTACTTATCAGATTTCTTCCAGCACTGTGATTACATTTTTGAAATTCAGCACATAACACCGTTTTCTTACATTTGTCAAGACAAGCCTGTGGATCATATTAATATTTACAATGACATACAATTATTTACAAAATTCTATCTAGCTGGGATACTAGCCCCTCAGTTTATCACAGTGTACACAAAAAAAGGATACCATTAGAAAGTGTTAGCTATATTTTGTAGCATACTTGAAAGTGTGTTATCTGAACTGAAACTCATATAAAAAATGGAAACATCTTTGTTCTAGAGGGGTAGTCCCTACTTGAATGCATTTTGCAACATTTAGCTAACAAAGCATCATGGGAGGGGAGATGTGCACTCTTGGAGCCCATTTGTGTGACTGATTTCCTTGGTACAAAACATGGAAGAAATGTCTGATTGGTGTTGCCTATATGTGGGCAGGGCACAGCCCCTTGTAGAAGTGAGGAATGGTGCAGCAGTGATACTCATTGCTTACCCAACCCATACACACTGCATACCACACCTACTGGGTGATACTGGGCAGTGCAGGAAATGGAAAGTATCAGAAAACCTCTCCTTGGTAGGAGTACAACACTGACCTGGGTGCAGCAATCACCTTACTCTCCCTGGACATGAGTCAGAATTAGTCCAGAAATGGTTTGTTGGGCTCAGTAGACGCAGTTGATGAGGAAAGGTCCTGGCAGCAGCTGATGGTCAGCTGTAGGCAACCATAAAATGAAAAAAAGAAACAAGATGAATTAACCAAAATCTGAAAAACAGAAAACAGTTTAAAAAAGCAGAAAATTTAAGCAGATTTTTCATTTGCAGGCAGCTAGTGAAAAGGACACAAAATTAAAATAGTGTCGTAATGGTGGTACAAAGCAATTTCAAGAGTTCAAGAGTGAAAAAATAGTTGAAGACAACAAACAAAATATAAGAATGGTGAAAAATGACTTTGCTGTCATAGTTAGATTTAATAAGTTGGAATGATTCTGTGCAGACATGTAAAAGAACATTGTATTGCTACTTAATGCCTTGTAATAATCCTGTAATATTATTGTTTGATGCTAATTTATAATGAAAATTGTATAATATGTTGGAGCTTTTCACCCCGGGCCTCTGCTGAAAAAGGGCTCTTCAGCTCAGTCGGACAAACCCGGTCAACAAATGTAGAATAAATAAATAAATTTTCGCCTTTCCTATTCCCATTTGCATTAGGAACATCATTTTGAATTATTGGAAAGTCATGATGGGAACTATAGAACTTGTTAAGATCTTAGGGGACAGACCATTTTTTGCCTATAAGAAGAATATTAACATCAAGTCTATACTAGAGAACCACAAGAATGTAGCCCCAGCTGTAAGATCTGTTACTTTGGGCAGTTTTTCATGTGGACATTGCAAACAGTGTAGGTTTATCACTAATGTCTCTTGTATTGAATTTAAACACATTGGTAGGACTTTTTGGGCTAAAGATCGGTACACATGTAACACTACTAATGTTGTTTATTGTGCTAAGTGTGACTCATGTGATAGTTTGGGTTCAGGCGCCTAGGCAGCATGACATTTCCCTGTGGTACATTTGACTGGGGACACATGGCTGAAGTGACATTCAGCTGCAGAGAAATATGGCTGTTTGCAAATTCCCTGTGGACAAAGAGAAGTACACACTGCCATGCTCACAGCTTTAATAGCCAAAGGTATGGTGGCAGAAGAAGTAATGAGTGTTGTGCTCATTGTAGAGGACATACATATATAACTACAACATGTAGAAGTGTGCTACAGCATGGAGGAAATCCTGCAGGCTACTGTAGTCACATTTATGCTCCAGTATGCATTTTAGGTAATGTTCCCTAGACACTGTGAAGGGGGAAGTGGTCCACACACTCCAATTATAAAGGCACTGCCCATTGTGCACTGCATTTTTACTGCCACTGACATGCCCTCTGGCCAGCCTGCTCCTGATGCTTGCCATATTGCCTGTTGTCTCATGTTTCCTTGGGGACCAATGGACATTGTTTTCCCCCTGTACATTTGGTTATTAAAGCTGTGGGCATGGCAGTGTATGCTTCTCTTTGCCCACAGGGAATTTGCAAACAGCTATATTTCTCTGCAGCTGAATGTCACTTCAGCCATGTGTCCCCAGTCAAATGTACCACAGGGAAATGTCTCGCTGCCCAGGAGCCTGAACCCGATAGTTTTTATATTGGCAAGACTATCAGGCAACTTAACAAAAGGATTTATGAGCATTGCTTGGCCATTAAAAAGAAGGACATTACTAATAATTTGGCTGTTCCTGCTTCTATTTGCTCTTTTTTTAAAAAGTTTTCTTTTTTCGTGTCAGAAAAAGTCAATTCTGATTTATTTACTGGTGACTATAAGACTTTGCTTGAATGCCGTGAACGTTTATGGCAAATATCTCTAATTGCTGACCAAAGTCCGGGCCTCAACAGTACTATTAACATTAAATGCTTTTTACAACTAGCAAAGCTTAAGTAGTTACCTTTGAGGCAAAGTTATCATGGTTTTTTGGTTAAAAAGTTGGTTACACACACACACATATATATATATATATATATATATATATATATATATATATATATATATATATATATATATACAATAATTATGTTTAAATATATATATATATATATATATATACAATAATTATGTTTTTATATATATATATATATATATATATATACATTATATTATATATCTATTGATATGACTTTATCATTTATATTATGTATTGTAAGTTACTTAATTGATTTAAAAATTTGGGTCATGTGATTCAGTGACATAATAGTATTTAAGTGAGTGTAGTGAGTGAGGTATTTTTTCTGAAGAAGCTCAGTTTAAATAAAATGAGTGAAAGCGCTAAAACAGTCCATGTTTGAATTTTAATGTTTCCTTTTCTGGTAAATAAATAAATACATTTGCAATTTCATCACAGAAATGCAGCTGTGAAGACACAGACTTCAGTCTGTCAGAAATATACTTCTCAACTGTCCAGATGTCCAAAATATATCCAGATTTTTGCCTCATATATTTTGTGTTCCTCATGAAATTTGTGATTTTTCTGGCAAATTTTTGACTATTACAATTGTTAAATAACAGCAAGCCTTTAAGTTTCAGAACTTATATCTTTCAGAAAATGGATGTTATGCAAAACCTGTTATTCTAGCAACTTTCTAAGTTTATAAGGTCAATTTATAAAATCTGTGCCTGTTTTGGGGTCTTTGACCCCCATTATTTTGGCTTTGTCCCTGACTCTTGTGCTAAGATGTTGAGATGCATGGTAGTAAACAACTTGGACATGGTAAGAAATGTATGATGGCATTCAAAACATTATCTACTTTGTCAAAACAGGGCAACCAAAGAAATGATTCCTGAAACACTAGTAGGTATTTGTTTTGGAGTAAAATTGTGAAAAAAACTGTTGTTTAAACAATCTCTAAAAGCAGCAACATAATGGACTTTTTATAGCCGTAACTGCTATCATTCTATGCATGCCATTATTACAAGACTTACTATTATGATCTTAAAAGTAAAAAGTAGCGATTTAAAAGAAGAAAATAAGAAATTATAAAACAATGCCATTATACCATAAGGTTTTCCAGTTCACATACTTGATGGGACAATATACTCCCAACCCCATAGAATGAGACTCATAAAAACAGAGTAAACTGCAACAAGGTTGAGCATTACCATGGTCTGTGTTGTCTCAAAATGGACATGGATTATAAATGCAGACATAACAAAAACGGTGAGCACACAAAGTATGGTTCTTTAAAGTGAAGACAGCATGCATAGTAAAATGGATTCTATAAAAGGGATTCAGTACCTCTAAAAGCAAAAATAGAAATTAGGCCCCAGTTAGAGGTAGGATATGCAATAAAGTTGCAGGCCCTAATAGCATAGACCACAGTGGAGCATTGGCCATATACAGACTTCATTCTGTTGCCAGAAGGACCATTCATCCCCCCTTGGTCTTCGATGGGGTATGCTGTATGTTACGCCTAGGTATTAGAAGGCTAAGGGACAGTACCTTAGCTATCAGTTTGGTCCTGACTCTGAAAGGCTTAAGCTAGATGAATGTAAATCTAATTCTGAAAAGCTAAGTTACCTGGAATCTAGGTGTGACATACTCACACACACAAACACATTTACTAGGAGTTCAGAGAGACAATGAACTAAACAGCAGAAAAGGCTCCCTGATGTCATTTTTTTAGAAAGTTCCGGCTCCAGAAAGCTCAGTGAGTTAAGTGGGAAAAAGTCCCTGCCTAACAAGAATGTGTTTCTGCCTTAGAAGAACTTGAAAAAACTATGAGAATCTGTTTCTGCATAATGAAATTTATAAATTAGGACAGATCCTTGTGTGTCTCTACCACTGAGCATCAGAGAGAAATTGTTTTGCTAATCTACAGAAGAAAAATGCAAATTCATTTTACTGTGAGATATGTGCTGCAGTAAAAAAAAAAAGTATGTAAATTGCAGATGTTCCTTTGCTGAAATTTCCTCAACCAGTAAGTTCAAAGATTCTTTATGTTCTTGCATTTTATTAGCTTCTTTGAAAAATGTTTTCTCTGCCATGTGCATCGTCAGCTGTGGAACTATGAACATATTTCAAGCATATAGACAGCCTCTCATAAAAATGTTCTGTTTGCCTAACAAACTGTAAAGAGGCCATGATATTTTGTTGGATATGAAAGTAAACTAACAACATCCTGATTTGTTCTTAAACATTTCTTCTATTTAGTAAAAAATATTCTTGTAAGATGCATGTCTGTTGGCATTTTTGACGAATAAGTGGTAATTTTATGTAGCTATTGCTATCTCTGAGTATCTGTTTATCTGTCTATATTATAAAAAATTGGAAAAGGGGCTGAGGATGTGTGTGTGTGTGTGTGTGTGTGTGTGTGTGTGTGTGTGTGTTCATAAGTTCATAGGTTCATAGGTTTATACTAGGCTATCTGCCCTAAGGCATTTATAAGCCTAGCCCAAATTTTTGTGGCTTACGCCACCCCTTATATGAAAAAATACTGTGCCCATTAGTTTGTTGTGCCTCTGTCCAGCAGTGACACAGATATGATTCCCGGGGTAAACCTACGATCTCCCATCCACAGGTCTAGTGTGTGTGTGTGTGTATATATATATATATATATATATATATATATATATATATATATATATATATATATATACAGGAGAGAGGGAGAGAAAAAAAGGAGTGTTTAGGTACTTCTAAGAAGTCAGGTACCCACCAAGGCCTGCTTATTTATTTATTTATTTTCCATTTGTTTACTGGGTTAGTCCAAATGGACATATTAATCTGAATGACTAGGGATGGGGTGGGGGAGTGAGAAATGTTTTTGGAAGTGCTTCACTGCAAATGACAGAGTTTGGTACAAAACATACAAGTCTAAGTGCTTTACTGCAAACCATTTTTGTGACATTTAGTGAAAAACAGGTGCTCAAGTGCCTTTGCTTTTTCTATTAGGTCTTTTACAATGATAAGTTGTTATCCACGGTCTTTGGTTAGTTACATAGTGATTCATCTGTTTGTTAAATATGGTCAGCAACCTTAATTCCCTTTGTATTAAGGCCATGTGTCCTGGGGTCTTTAAAAGCTTCTTGTTATACAGTACATTCTCTGGATATTTCCAGATGGTCTTGTTTATTTTATTTTATTTATTTTGTTTTACATTTCTTGACCGGGATAGTCTGACTGTATATATGTCCATTTTCAGCGGAGGCCGGGGGAGAAAAGCTCCACATACCAAAAAAGGAGTCAGTACATACACATACTTGTAGCTGGAAACGATAAAGGCCTAAAAGAAATATTTGACTTAAGGTCATACTTCTCAGTCTCTAAGAACAAGAAATCTGGGCAAAGCCAAAAATAATGGGGGTGGAAAGGCCCAAAATTAGGGACAATTTTTAAAATCGCCGTAAATTTTTGTATTAGCATGCATTTTCTGATGGACACAAAGTCCAAAACTCAAGTCCTCATTTATTTGCTAGAAACCCACACATCAAACCAAAAATATGATGCAAAAATGTTGTCACTCTGGGAAAATCTGGAGAGTTGACGTGTAGCCTCCTGTGGCAGCCTTAGTGCTGCTGTTTATTCTTGGTTTGGCATCTCTCCTGGAGGTTTACTACAGACCAGAGGACAGATGCATACACTTGGGGCCACTGGTGTAGTTCATCTTTCCATTTGTTTGTGATTCTGCTGTACATAGGTCTTCTTGAATGACTTTAATTCTAGCTGCAGGGTGTCAGGCATGATGATATGTAGCTCCTTGAAAGCTACACTTTTCTCAAGGGTAGGTAGGAAAGTGATGGCTGGTATCTATTTTATTTAGCTTTCTGGAATTGGCTGTATGTCTTGGCACAGCTGTGATACTTTAGTTGTCTCAGCATTTCCTGGATGAGTTGGAACCAGCACTCTACTGACACTGCATTAGGGATGCAACCTTTAATGTCTGATGCCTGCCTGCTCCAAAATCAGCATTATAATATTTGTCCTCATTCAGCTCATGTCACATTTTTCAACATCTAATGGGGGGTGGGCTGAATAATGAGTGATACAAAGACTACAATTTCATTGTCATTAGGGCATACACAATGGGGCATATTCTGCTGTTCTTGCCCTCCCCTACCAGATCATGGATGGAATACAGCTACCTGCAGATGGAGACCATGGTGAGGGAGGTTCCCATTTGTTATCCAAATTGCAGAGTGGTTGAAGCCAGCTACATTTTTGTATGTGGTAAGTTGCAGTACAAAAAACACAAGCCAGCAAGTGTTGGAAAGTGCCAAATACGAAAGTATTTATTAACATAAGAGGGACCAATCCCCCTATGAATCTGATGTTACAAAAACAATCAAACCGGTTTCGGCTCAACAGAGCCTTCTTCAGTGAAATTCAAATAATAAAAAATTAAGTATCAGTTCAAATACATTTATATAGTGAAAAATCACATAAGAACCAATCAACAAGCCTAATTCAAAATTGGTCATTAAGACCAGGTGGAAACAAAGCTCCAAGTTTTACAATCCATTTCCTCTCCTTAGAACAAAGTAATTCATGCCAATGATGTTTATCTTTACATATACCCTTGATGCAGTCAATGGTAGCAAATTTAAAAGAGGCTGAACAGCCTGTTTATATTGAATAATATTTTGACACAGCTTCAATATGGTGGAGGATTTCACAAGAAAAAAGGAATTATATGACTGAAAACTATTATTCAGAGTGTGTGTGTGTGTGTGTGTGTGTATGTGTGTATGTGTGTGTGTGTGTGTGTGTGTGTGTGTGTGTGTTTGTGTGTGTATATACCACATGTTTTCTTTAACTTTAACGTTTAGAGCAGTTTTTAAATGCTTCTGACATACTAGCTATTAGGTAGTCACATCATAGGCCTTTTCTTCTTCCATAGCTCTCAACTGTTCAGATTTTCACAGAAAGTCCAATTTTTGACTCACGTTTTAATCCGCTTCTCGTAAAATTATAGTTTTCTGGCAAGTCACTGGCATATCACTGAGGATTGAAATCAGAAAATAATGGCAAACATTTGATATTCAAACTTAATATCTTTCAGAAAATGCATGCTAATGCAAAGCATGTTATTCTATCAAGTTTCTGAGTTTGTAAGAGCAATATTTAAAAAATGTCCTTATCTGGGTCGGCCTTTGTCTCCCCCTCCCATTATTCTTGACTTTGTCCACATTTCTTGTTTTAAGAGGTTGAGGGCTATTATTCTCAGTGATGTGTCTTGTAAAACAGGAAAGTATTACATTATAGATTTTGTGTGTGTGTGTGTGTGTGTGTGTGTGTGTGTGTGTGTGTGAGAGACTTTCTGTTTCTGTATTTGTTCACCGCTAATTCATATGCATATTCCCATGTATTTAAGATGAAAGTTAGCTACACTCCAATTTGTTATGCCACAGTGCCATCTAGTGGTTTATTTACATATGACATATGGCAAAACAAAATATTTGTTCTTTAACTGTCCTTGCCATTATTTATCACAACAGCACTGAGAGAGAAAAAAGAAAACATAATGTTTAAGCAGTATGTTGCCTGAGTTGCTAACAATAAAGAAAGCTGAAAACTTTGAATTTTGCTAATATCTTTATTTTTTGTAAATGTTGTTGCCTAATAAGGTGTTCTGATGTGAAATTTATTTATTTATTTATTTTACATTTGTTGACCGGGCTAGTCTAGCTGGATACATGTCCATTTTCAGTAGAGGCCCGGGGAGAAAAGCTCCACAAAAAGACAGTAATATAGAACAACATTTGTTATACAAAAAAGAAATATTTTACAAATGGAAAGTAGTACATAAACTGTTTCATAAGCGTAACCAAGAAAATACAACAGGTGAAAATTTTTTTTTTTCCAGTGGAATTGATAAATAGAGAGTAGAAAAACAATAGTACTGCAGAAACCTAGTAAGATTTGTATGAATAAGAAAAGGTAGAGGGAATGAAAAGTTCAGTCAGGGTTAGTACAAGGACAGAGTCATTGGGAATTAAGAAAAGTTTTTAGATGCTTCTTGAAAGTGGGTAAAGAAGTAAGTGCAGTAAGTTCACTTGGAAGCTTGTTCCAGATAGGTCCAATACAGTTGGAGAACAAACAGTCCCCAGCTTTGTTGTTGGATTTATAGGAGGCAGCTAGTAGCTTGGTGGCAGAGCGCAAGGAAGAGAGGTTTTTATAAGGAATAATAAGGGCTACTAAGTATTGTGGTATTAGAAGGCTGATAGAAGATTTTGTGGGTGATGGTTAGTTGCTGTAGTCGTATTTGATTTTGTAATTCCATCCAGCCCAGTTGTTTATGATTAGAGCAATGATGGGTACGAAAAGGGGCTCCTGTCACAAATCTGGCTACATTGTTATGTGATGTTGCTAGTTTATTGAGATTAGATTTAGATAAGTTTGTATAAATCGGTGAGGCATAAAGAAGGGTAGAGAGCAGGTGCGTTTGTGCGATAGTACTTCTGGCTGAGGCAGTAAGGAAGGGTTTAAGCCTATAGAGAGATCCAAGTTTTCTATTGACTGACTTGATGGTTAAGTTAATATGTGAATCAAAGTTGAGATTGTGGTCTATTGTGACACCTAGAAGTCTGGTCATAGAGTCAGGGGATATTATTGTGCCATTGTTAGAAGTTATATTGGAGGTAAAAGTAGATGACTTCTGTGAAGGTGTGAAAAGTAATAATTTAGTCTTTTTGGGATTCAGTAAGAGACAATATTGATAGAACCAGTTTTCGGCTGCTGTGAAGACTTTTTGTGTAGTAGTCTGAAGCTCAACCGGGGAGGATGCTGAACATATCAGTGTGAGTCATCGGCATATTGAATACAGATAGATTATGGAAGGGACTTATTTAGGTTGTTAATAAAAATAGAAAAGAGGAGAGGTCCCAGTATTGAGCCTTGTGGCACTCCTATTTTGATCGGAAGAAGAGATGATGTGTGATTGTCCCAAAGAACTGCTTGCTGTCTATTTTCTAAGTAGGAATTAAACCACTGGATAGCCTGAGTGTCCAAAGCAAAAGATTTAAGGATGTTTAGTAAGAGAGTATGGTTGACCATATCAAAGGCCTTAGAGAGGTCTAAGAAGAGAGCTGAGGACAGCAAGTTGTTATTCTGATTTTTATTAATATGGTCTGTGAAGGACAAGAGTATAGTAGTAGTGCTGTGATAAGGTCTAAAACCATGTTGGCAGTCTGCTAGGAGATTGTTTTGGAGAAGATGGTCAGGCAATTGCTGATGTTTACATCTTTCCATGATTTTAGCTAATGGAGAAAGTAAGGCTATGGGACAGAAGTTGGAGAGCTCGTTAGAGTTACCACCATTATGAAGTGGAATGATATGAGAGACTTTCCAGAGGGCTGGGATAAAGCCTTCTGTTATGGTTTGATTAATTAAAATGGAGACAGGAAAGGCAAGTACTTTGGCTGCAATCTGTAGGTACTCAGCTGGGAGGAGGTCAGCTGAGGGGGTACAAGGTTAAAGTTTTGTAAGTAGGGTATAGATGAGATCTGTCGAGACTGGTTGCAGTTTCAAAGAGGGGGGGGTTGTTAAGGGAGTAAGGTGCTTGTGTGGACTGAGGAGATAAGGTTGAAGCTAGGGAAGTAACAGTGTCAGAGAAAAATTTGTTGAAAGTATCAGCAATTTGGTTAGGTGTATTCTGAGTGAGGTTAGAAGGAGTAGGTGTTTTAGAATTACCTGGATGTAGTAGTTTGTTGATACCTGCCCAGAATGTCTGAGGGTTTTGATGTTGTGTGTGTTGGAATTTCCAATAATAATTTTTTTATCAAGGAATATTAGCTTCTTTGTTTCGTTTCTAACTTGTTTAAAGGTTTGGTGGTCAGATGGGTTTTGAGTACTACACCATTTGGCCCAAATTCTATTTCTATGTAACATTTTTTGTTTGGTCTCTTCGGTTAGCCAAGGAGCAGGCTTTGCTTTGGTTTTAATAAATCTAGTGGGGGGCATGGTGGTTGAGAATTTGAAGGAATTTGTTGTTAAAGTATAAAACTGCCTCATCAATAGGTAAGTATTTTAGGGGAGACCAATTGCAAGCTTTGAGTTCTAATTGGAAGTTAGTTTGGTTGAAATTGGTTTTGTTCCTGGTAGTTCTGAATTGTGTATTATTGGAGATAGGGCTTTTTTGTCTGGTGATAAAAGTGGTTAGACGGTCATTGATATTATCAGGTAGTGTGCCTGTGGTATAAGTCATAGGGTTGCTATTGACTAGAATCCAGTCCAGGGTGCTCTGTTTGGAGCTGGTTTTGTTTATTCGAGTGGGTACAGTAATGGTTTGATTAAAGCCATAGAGATTTATGTGAGAAGTAGGTTTTTGGGAAATATTCCAATCAATATTAAAGTCTCCTAGTAATATAGTTTCCTGAGGGAAGGAGGTTGCGAGCCAGCTCAGTATGTTTTCAAGGGTATTAATATCGTTACCTGGGGGGATGTAACAGCAAATGATATAAATGGATTTATTTGTATTAATTTGTAGTTTGGTGATTAAAATTTCATTATTACTTTGTGAGGGTGGTTTGGTATCTAGTAGGGTAACCAGTAATTCAGTTTTGTAGAGTATAGCTACACCTCCACCCTTTTTGGTATGACGGTCAAGCCTAATGATGTTATATCCTGGTGGTAATATGTCATTGTCCTTGGTTTCTGCTTTTAGCCAAGTTTCAGTTAGGCATAAGATATCAAAGGAATATAGGTCAAGAAGGGCATGCAGTTGGGTTATTTTATTATTCAGGCTGTGAATATTTAGGTGGGCTATCTGGAGAGAACTAGGGTTGGTGGTAGGATTTATAGAATTAGCTTGGTTTATTGAGAGGATAGTAGGGTGATAGTTGTTTGGGCCTGGATTAGGATGAATGTCGCCATAAAGGAATAATAGCTGCTGGTGACTATGTAAGTATTTGGGAAACTTTGGAAGAAATTGAAAAAGGTTTCTTGTTTTGGAAAAACTTGATATGTGTTGATCTATGGTAATGAGGTATGAGGTAGGAAGATGATGAAGTTATATTGCTGTGTGGTTGTGGGGTGTAATCAAAGTGAGGAGTAGTTTGTTTTAGTGTTAGTTGAGATTCAATTAACTTTTTGTTTTCATAGAAGGTGAGGGAGTAAGAAATGAGAGTGTTTAGGAGTAAGAAGGAGGAGAGAAGGATGTTATACTTAGAAATGTTTGGGTTATACATAGCAAGTGAAGGTGTGTTCTAAGAGGCAGGTAATAGATAGGTATGAAGATAGGGAGCTAACAGGGTGGAGTTGTTTTAAAAGAGTGAGTTGTTTAAAAGAGGAACAGATTGAAATATTAATGAGTGGGTGGGACTTGTTAAGTGTCTTAATAGAAGGATATGGTTATTGGTGGATAAAGTAGGGGGTTGAGTTATTGTGCTATAAGTTTAGGACCACTGGGGGTGGGTGGGAATTGGGGGTAGGGTAGGGGAGCAGAGTGAGCCTGCAGGGCGAACGGAGCGGGTAGAGCAAAGGAGAAGGAAAGCCAGAAGAAAAAAACAATCAGTCAGCTCAATTGGGATCACTCCCAGGGTCAGGTAAGCTGTCCTAGAGGGAGAAGGAAATAGTAGGATGTATATGAGGTGGAACAGAGAGACTTAGAGGGACTTTAAAGAGTACAGACAGGGCTAAACTAATGGGGGAATTGTAAGAATTACCAGAAATACAGGGGTCAATGTTGGGAGGGCAGGAGGGTCTAAACAGATATTTTATGTTAAACTATTTGTAGTATCTGAGAACTGAGTTAGGGATACATGTTCCTTTATATAATTTGTTTTAATAGGTGTGGGAAAGCAGAGGTAGGAGAAAGCCTCAGGGAGGGAAAAGAAGCACTGCGTTGGTTATTTACCAGAAATTGGATTGGATAGTTTCTCTATGCACGGGATTTCCAAATAGGGAAGGAAAAAAGTCTTATACTGCCATCTAGTGGCCTTGGTTAGCAATTACCTCCCAATTTTGCTAAGGTAATAGAAAAAGGGGCACAGGCAAAATGGTAAGCAGGAGTAAAATAAGAAAGTTATGACTGTGGCAAGCTGCTAGCAGAGACGAGGCAGAGCCCTATCCTAGGACAATATGTCACCAAAAAGTGGTACAATAAAGATTAGTAAGTAGATAGCAGCAATAAAAAGTACATACATGCAGCAATCCTTAAGGAAGGTGCTGTATAGAGTCCAGTGATGGAACTGATATTCCACTCTAACTTGAGGAGCTTCAATGGAGGGTAGTCCGCTGGGCAGGTAGCCGCTACAGGAGAGGACTAGCAAACACTACAGTGGACGAGCTGTAAGGAAAAAATTCAATTAGAATAATTAGGTTACAATAATTATCTGCAGCACTTGAAAGAGAGCAGGTTAATAGCTAACATGTAGACTATAAAAATCCAAAGGGAGACCGCTACAGTAGTTTTACAGAGAGAGTAAACTAGTTAAGTGTAAAAGGAGTGAGGAAGACTGAGAGATGTATTTTATTGGGGAAAAAGGCCAGGACAGGGGGAACAGCTAGAAATTGTGTACAGCAGGTATACACAGCCCAGAGGGTAGAGCCCTAAAAAGTCTCTAGAGTTGGGACTTCTACTTTAAGGATATGGATAATTCCTTAAGCAGAGGTCCTATATCGTGAGCATAGGTATAAGATTAATTTTGATACTATGGTTACACAGTCGCAATTGCGGTTAGGAACCACTGTGTAAAGTCTCAGGCTACAAGCGACTGAGCGATACTTTATTTATAGCCTTAAAGCGACTAGAATAATGTGTACCGCATCCACAGATGTACCTTATGGCTGCAAGTGTAAAGGCACGAGAAGTTGAGGGGTTAAGGGAAGAATTAATTTGTAAAAATATGAATGCTCTGGGAACAAAGTCACAAAAAAAGAGGTTACAAATCTCCTACTTCCTTTAAGAAGCAGGCCATAGGGAGGAGCATAAGGCTAACTCTCTTATTTAGAGAATATGTCTGCAGAGTCGCTAGCTGTAGTTACAAACCACAGTTAATCATCTTTAGCGACATGCACTTGGGTGTAAGATGCTTTCTAAGCACTATTAGAGTAATACCAGCTGCTTCCACTGATCAATTTTGTGGCTGATACTAAGAAGCAGCTAGAAGTAAGGGGTAAGAACACAATTAAGGAACAAGAATCACTAAGAAAGATTACAGGAGTCGAAGTGCAAAATCAGAAACAATGTAAAGTAAAACAGTATGGGAACAGAAGCACTGAGAGAAGGTTACAAAAGTCAATGCGCTACAACAGCCAACAATGTATTGAGCAATAAACCATATCTTAATATGACGTACAATACAGTATTACCTTGTAGGTTCTTGTTTTAAGAATGTAAAGTAAGGTACAATTTAAGCATACTATCTGAAACACGTCTGAGCGCGAAGACTTTAAATAAACATAACTATGTAAAACACATCTGAGCGCACAGACGCCACCTGAGGTTAGACTTACAAAGCATTACATCAGACAGCAAGATACTATTTATTAATCATTTCCTGGGATCACTAATGTTAAGCAGGGATCTACACACAATTACCTTATCACATTACTATAAGAACAGCTTAAGTAAGGGACTATACAGAACTACAAGGAGAAACACAGAACATTAACATCTGTAATTCATCTAGAGTACATTAAAGAGATCTCCGGTACTGAGAATTTCGATTACTATAACAGCTTATCCTCAGGCTTTAGTGTGAATTAGCGGGGTTGAGGCACTAAGAATCTCAACAGTAATCAACCTCAAGCTAGTCGTCTACAATTCTAGATAGCTAGAGTTAATAGGTACAGGCACTTTAAGACGCTATTAAAGACTCTACCGCTGGCATCTGAAAATTCTGCTATTATGAAAATACAATAAAGTAGACAACAGACAAAATCCCAAATGTAGCAGTTGTAGGAGGTACTCACCTATGGGCAGGCCAGCAGCATGCAAGACGGGCATGTAGGCTAGGGAACGGACATTTAAAAATGGCACCGCGCCTACTGGGGACTCTATAAAGATGTCAGAGTGGGAAAATTATGAGGCAGGTAGGTGGGGGGGGCTAAACCTAGAAATGTTAGACAGGAGGTAGAGGTAACTATTTGGTGGGGAGTAGTGTCTGGAGTATTAGGACGAGAAATAGAGCAAATGAGAAGGAAAGCCAGAAGAATAAAACAATCAGTCAGCTCAATTGGGATCACTCCCAGGGTCAGGTAAGCTGTCCTAGAGGGAGAAGGAAATAGTAGGATGTATATGAGGTAGAACAGAGAGACTTAGAGGGACTTTAAAGAGTACAGACAGGGCTAAACTAATTGGAAATAGAATAAGCTACAGGCCTGAGATTCATGCACTAGTTTTATTGATATCTGTATGGTACAGAACACTTGCACCTACAACTCACTCAAAATTGGTGAAGTTCACATATGTTATAAAGAATGAGTTTATTTTGCTTTCTGAAACTTGTGATTCTGTGTGGTATTCTGTATTTGTATGTTCATAACAAAAATATCAAAGTTTGAGAGGTTTAGTATGGCTTAATAAGCCTAGCTGATTAAATCCTTATAACTACAGCCAATGATGGCATTCTGTGAAGGGCCCTTC
Source organism: Protopterus annectens (assembly GCF_019279795.1). Lineage (NCBI taxonomy): Eukaryota > Metazoa > Chordata > Ceratodontiformes > Protopteridae > Protopterus > Protopterus annectens. Next base: position 570,116,561 of record NC_056729.1, read on the forward strand.
CCTGTGGAAGTTTGATATACAGAGTTTAGAAACATGGAGGAGGGATTAGTAACTGCAAGAGAAGATGGCTCCACATTAACTCAGCAGAAACCATTCACATGCATCCATTAAAAGAGGCAAGCTAGATGAGAAAGTGTACATATGAAGTATGTATACTGCAAGAATTACATTATTTATTTAATTATTTTCTCACTTAGTTATTTGGCTTATTAGTTAGTCATTATTTGGTAATTGTGGGTAATGGACTAATCCCAGAAAGCCATTTTCAGCCACAAACCTGGGGATACAGAAAGTAATAAGAAGTGAGAAATCACATGAAACTGTAGATGACAGCAAAAAGTTAAGGCAGTGAGGTGACTAGTATTCAAAATAAACTATGCTCATCATTTACAGTTGTGGTAAATTTATTTACACAACTCTAACTATGTTCAACATTTACAGTTGTGGTAAATTTACTTACACAGCTGTAACTATGCTCATCATTTACAGTTGTAAATTTATTTACACAACTACTATGTTCAACATTTACAGTTATGGTAAATTTACTTGCACAACTGTAACTATGCTCAGCATTTACAGTTGTGGTAAATTTATTTACACAACTCTATGTTCAACATTTGCAGTTGTGGTAAATTTACTTACACAGCCGTAACTATGTTCAACATTTACAGTTATGGTAAATTTACTTGCATAACTGTAACTATGCTCATCATTTACAGTTGTGGTAAATTTATTTACACAACTGTAACTATGTTCAACATTTACAGTTGTGGTAAATTTACTTACACAACTGTAACTATGTTCAACATTTACAGTTGTGGTAAATTTACTTACACAACTATGTTCAACATTTACAGTTGTGGTAAATTTACTTGCACAACTGGAACTATGTTCAACATTTACAGTTATGGTAAATTTACTTGCACAACTGTTACTATGCTCATCATTTACAGTTGTGGTAAATTTATTTACACAACTGCAACTATGTTCAACATTTACAGTTGTGGTAAATATACTTATACAACTGTAACTATGTTCAACATTTATAGTTATGGTAAATTTACTTGCACAACTGTAACTATTTAGATCACTGTTGCAGAAGCCTAAGGTTTTGTATCCATTACCACAACTTAGGACTAAGAGCTGAGGAGGAAAAATAAATTTCAAATCCTGGAATTCCTGGACACTGGCCTGAAGAAAGTTTGTTCTGGACATGGAAAAAGGAATACAATTTGTAGTGTTTTGTAAAAGTACATATAGACCACATTGCTGCCTCTAGAATACTTCTACAGTCTACCACTTTCCAGAAATCCACTAAAGAAGTCAAATCCCTTGTGGAATGGACCCTAGCCCTGCCTGGAAGTGGCTTATTATGCTGAGTATAACAAAAGTCAGTATCATGAGAGAACCATCTGGAAATAGCCTACTTTGACACTATCTGTCTTCTTCTTTTCATAGGAGACAAACAGCTGATTCACTTTACTGAAGGCCTGAGGCCTGTCTAGGTAGTATCTGAGCTACCTATGGACATCCAGAGTGTGAAGAATCTTTTCTCCCTTGTTCTTGGGTTCAGGGAAGGAGACAGGGAGATGAATGGTCTGGCTTAAGGTAATCCCTGAGACCACATTAGGCATAAAAGAAGGGTTAGTTTTCAAAGAAATCCTGTCCTTCTGAAAAATGAAATAGAATTGACTTGCCATAAGAGTTTGTAACTCAGTTCTCTCCTAGCAGAAGTCAGAATAATGGGTAAAATAATTTTGAATGTTAAGAACCTCAATTCAGCCTCATGAACTGATTCAAATGGAAAAGGAGTAAACTGCTCAAACACAAAATTAATATCTCAAGAAAAAGCCACCTGTTTCCTGGACAGAGATGCAATGCCCATTTCAAAAACTCTTTAACTGCTGAATAATTAGAAAGGATAGAATCTAAGGGCAGTCAAGTAGAAATGTCTGGAAAATTAAGCTTGACAGAGGAATAAGAAAGGAAGAGGACAGTAACTCACACACAGTCAGGCTTAAAGAGGGTCCTGCTTCTTGGACTGACAGTGACTAGAAGATCTTTTTCATTTGTTGCACATATATGATTTTCTCGTAGCAGTTTTTACCTCTTTAGTACCTGCTGCATGTCCTCAAAAAGAGCCTAAAATGTATCAATGTTCTAACATCAAGGAAGTCAATTGAAGAGTTTCTGAGCTGAGGTGCATCAAACAACCAGTATCTTATTTGAGCAAATCCAGTCTGTGGGTAAACCTGTGGTAATTGCCCTTGGCCAGATTAAAAAGAAGGGAGAACCACTGATATCTGGGTGAAAGGGAGTCACCACCACAATTTTGGAGAGCCTTTCTGGATCTTCAGAAGAATCCTAGATATCAGTGAAAAGGATGGAAAAGCTTACAGGAACATTCCCATCCATGGGAATGAAAGGGCATTTATCTTCCAATTCTGTGTGCAAGGAGTCCTGGAGCAGAATTTGTTTTGTTGTCTGTTCTCAGAGGAGGCAAACAGTTCACAATTGGATCACTTCTTGGAAGACCTCAGGGTGAAGTTTCAATTTGTGAGGGTCTGTCCTGGTCCTGATTCACTTGTCTGCTACACTGTTTTGCTCTGACATAATGTATGAAGCATGTAAAGTCAGAGTGAACTGAGTTGCTATCTCTCAGGCTATCACAACAAGTCTGTAAAAAGGGTAGGATCTGGTACCCCATCTGTTTATGCATCACATCACCGTGGTGTTCTCAGTGGAATCTTGTAGAGGTCCTGGGGACCAGAGATGATTTAAGGCATTCAAAGTATTGGTCACTGTCAACACCTATCTGACATTTATGTGCTTCTGTCTGTCGCAAGGGACCCATAGACCATACACTTTCACCTCTTTGAAAACCGCTTCCCACACCAGGCCTGATGTATCTATAGTGACACACTGCACAGAGGCTAAAAGGCAGAATGAGCTTGAATGCAAGAGATCTGGTATACCACTAAAGAATCTCCCATCTTGTAATTTGCAAAACAGGGATTTGAAAATATAAAGGGTAAAGATGCTGAGTCCTGGCAAACCTGAGGTACCATAATTTATTTATTATTTATTTAGTTTACATTTGTTGACCGGGCTAGTCTAACTGGAAGTATGTCCATTTTCAGTACAGGCCCGGGGAGAAAAGCTCCATTGAACACAACAGTAATAACAAAGTTAAGGGCTACAATAAAAATAAACACAATAAACACAATAAGAATAAACCCAAACAGTAAGTAACCAGGTAGTAGTTTACAATAAAATAGTAAATAGCATATATTTCAAAATACATTGTATTGTAGATAGCATTGACTGGGTACATATTTTTTTTTTTATTCCTGCTTTCATTTATGATTTTTCTCATGTGGAGTCTGGCCAAAGGAAGGTTGAAAATTGTTGATGCCATTTACTCCGAAATCCTGAGTAATTCCCTTGCAGATACCTGGCTTTGAATGTAGAAACCCAGAAATAACTGTTGTCTATACTTTGTCTGGAGAAAGAAAGGTTATTACAGGGCAGCATCTAGCAGACATCCCAGGGATACAATTCTGACAGGACTGAGAAAAGATTTTTGTAAGTTGACCTGAAAACTCAGACTAAGTTGGAAATACTAAACAGTTGCTGAAGACTCTTGACACCTGGAAAAAGAATTTGCAATGGTAAGATGATCATCCAAATATGTAATGATATGAATGTCTTGACGTCTGCAATAATGAATTATTGTAGCCAGACATTTTGTGAATACCCTTGTAGCAGTGGAAAGTCCAAAGAGTGAGACAGACAACTGATAATATCATCCAGGCACAGACTATATTATAAATGTCTGAATAGTTTTGCAATGTGAATGTGATGATACATATCCATTAAGTCTAGCTTTACCTTGAAAGTAAGAGAAAGGAGCAGAGGTGAAAGGGAATGAAGGGACAGCATTTTGAACTTTGGAATATTGTTAAAATGATTTAGAAAGGAAAGGTCCACCATAGGCCTCCAGGATCCTTCCCTCTTTGGTGTTAGAAAAATCCTTAAATAAAAGCCTTTGCACATCTGACAGTGAGATACTGATTATATTAGTTTTAGTTCAAGCATTTGCTGCAGACAGTAGCATAGTTGGCTCAGCGAGTGCCCTGTACTGGTCTTATGAAATAGCACTACACCCTCTCAGCACTTCAAGTAAAGAGCATTAAAAAAAAATGTCCGTTCCTTATATTGGTATCCCAATCAGGTGGCCAGATAGACAACACGACCACCCCTCACCCCCCCCACCCCCAGCCTTTCAGGTCCTCTATCTGAGCTCTTCACCCAAACTTCCTTCCTCCCTTGTTAGAATAAAAATCATTTCTTCTTGTAAACTGTAGCTAAGTGCTTGCTACAAATGTAGTTAACAGTTGCTACAGTTTATACCCTATACAGACCTTTATGGCTCTCAAGTTTTAATTTACAAAAAAAGTAATAAAAAGATTTTTTTTTACTTTCAAACTATAGCAATCAGTTTACACCACACATGGAGCGCTGCAGCACTCAGGTTTGACTGCGAAGGCAATACCGGCGTTTAAAAGCGATCAAGATGATGAGCGGCTGATCCCCCCCTGATAAAACTTTGCTTCTGGGGCAATCCCTCTCACCCCCACTTGAGGTACACTACTGGCTGCAGGATGGCAGGAAACAATGAGATTTGATTCACAGGACAAACAGTGATCCCGTGAGACGAGGGGGGATTCCCTCTGCCAAATGTACCCCTAGTGACTTAGCTTTAAAACCCATTTGTTTGAAACAATCTGGTACCACAATGGAAGATGAAGCCTCAGGGAGGTGGAGAGGCTACTGGGGGCGGGGGGGAGGCGCTGAACAGACAAGAAGTCATGCTGCCTGGGAGGACTATCCTTGATTTTTAGAGACTTTTCCTTTCTTTTTGGACCCTCCTTGCCATTGCTTTTTAAATTCCTGTTTGACAACTCATTACTGCTTAAATTGGTTACTGAAAAAGGGAGTTGAAGAGAAAGGGAATTTTTGTTTTATTTTAAAAAAGGGGTGTTGAAAAATATTAGTCATCCCTTGAATCAACTTTCTTCCTTTCATCACACTTCTTGAGCATCTCAGCTGTAGAAGGGCCAAACAGTACTTCTTTGTCGAAGGGAGAATTCAAAGTTTCAATTTTACCATCTTTGGGTAGGTTTTGAGATTGAAACCAATGCAATTCTTCTCATTACTGACCCAAAAGCAGCAGCTCTAAATGAAGAAAGTGCATCATAAGAACACTTTAAAACATGTTTAGTAACATGAGAAGAAGATGTTAAACAGGCATTCAAATATTTTTTACCTCAAAAGAAACTTTACTATTAATTTTTGCATTTCTCAAAAAATAAAAGTAAAATATTTAACATAGGAGCTTGACACTTTAAAATACTGAGAGTTAGAGTAGCAGAAGAATACACATCTTTCCATGACTTGCTGACAGCTTCCCCACCCTTGTCAGAAAAAATGAGGTAAGCCATAGTAATTTGTTTAGAAGAAGCAGTTTTAGATAAAAATATTGCTACTGGATCTGCTTTAGAATTTGAAGACAAAAGAGTATGAGTCTAAAGAACTCAAAATAACCTGTCAGACTTTCTTGGGACAGGGGTTGACTGTCAGACAAACTAGCTGCAGTGAGAAGAACGTCTCTAGTGTTGTCAAAAGCGGAGGAACAGTTGCATATTTAGGAATATCCAATTCTAACAAATCATAATATGTTTTCTGTGCAATATGAATTTTATTCTGCTCCCATTGAAAGACTTCTTTCATCTTAGATAAAGTCTGAGAAAAAGAAATGTCTGCCAGAAGGGAAATATGAAATCATACTTTCCTCAAAATCAGAATGTTCAGATTGGGAAGAAATTCCTGACCATTCCCACTGTAATGCTTTCACTTCTGCCTAAAAATCCAAGTCAGAAAAAGACGGAACTCTTTTTTTTCTTTTCTTTTCTGAAGCAGTAGTAACAAGGAAAAGGCATAAATGAACTCATTAGCAAACCCCAGCATATCTTCCCTCTCCATAGAAATAGAAACCGTGTAACATTTTCTCACTGTGTTCACCTTTCCTGGGAAACTATATGAAAAAAGATCAACCCATAATAGGCAAACTCATCCTGGGTTCAGGGTCCATATCTCAGCTTAGTAAAGAACCTTCATTTTCCCCTTCCCCTGAGACCAATGAGAGTGGTTCTCCCTTGCCTGCCATGGGTATCCCTACAGCTACATAGGATGTAGCTATCCCCAAGTCTTTGATGGCTGCTGGTACAACATCAGATGTAGTGGCAGAAAACCTCGAGTGGTCTGAGGAGCCAAGAGTGACCACTGCAGATTCACCAACTAGTGGCTGAGGCATAACAGAAACCAGCCTGACACCCACAGAGCCTCTAATGACTTTGCTCTTCTTCTTGTGAACAAGGGAAGGTAAACCTGCATGACTGGCAGCTGCTCCATAAGCTGAGAATGAGATCTTGAAAGTGGATATTAGAGCCTGGAAGATCTGATGAAAGAAAAGTAGGGAACAATTGGTACTTGGTTAAGTAAACCACTGGCAGTCCTCCCACCACAAGCACAATATCCTGCCTTAAAAACACAAAACTACACAACCTGTAAGTAAATTTTGTCAGAAAATAGATTATGTTGCACAAAAAGTTCACATAAGCATTTACACATAAACTCTCTTAGAAATGCAATGATAGTCAGTAAAAACTTTCTTTTTCCTAGCAAGCACAACATTTTAGTCAGAAAAAAGCAAGATTTCCTCAAATAAATACATTTCAGTGGAAGTTTTTCTCCAATGAGAATTATCTGCCCAAGTGTGAATTTATTGCATGCACCATGGAGATTATAGAGAGAAAGGTGTCCCAAGGAACTTCTAAGGTGAGGAACATCACCAGCCCTTATAAAGTGTGGCAATGGGAGATGTACTTGGTGAGAAAGGCCACAAAATACTTTGACAGATACACACACTTACAAACACAAATACACTCAGACACACATTTGCCAGGACTGAGATTAGAACCCTACCTATTTAGTTATTGCTACTACAGTGTTATGCAATTATTGTATGCACTACGGAGCTTATAGGGAGAAGGGTGTCCCAAGGTACGTCTAAGGTAAGGAACATCACCAACCCTTGTAAAGTGTGGCAATGGGAGATGTACTTGGTGAGAAAGGCCACAAATACTTTAACCAACAGATATACACACTTACAAACACAAAGACACTCACTTGCCAACAGTTCCATTGGTCCAGTCAAAGGAGCATACTTTGGTGGCTAAAAAGCGCTGGCTAAATTGGCATTCTACCTGTCTTCATATTAGAGCTCCATTTGAGATCCTGACAGAAAATGAGGAAGGCATCCTTAACCATTGAAAACTGGCTAATCACAGGGGTGGGTTCAGGCGCCTAGTCAGTGAGACATTTTCCTGTGGTGCATTTGGTTGGGAGCACATGGCTGAAGTGACATTTAGCTGCAGAGAACTATGGCTTTTTGTGAATTACCTGTGGGCAAAGAGAAGCACATGCTGCCTTGCCCACAGCTTTAATAACCAAGTGTATGGGGTCAGAAAAACTAATGAGTGTTGTGCTCAGTGTACAGCACATGCTTATGTAACTTCAACATGTAGAAGTGTGCAACAGCATGGAGAATATCCTGCATGCGACTGTAGTCACATTTAGGCTCCAGAATGCATTTTAGGTAATGTTCTCTAGATACTGTGAAAGTGGTAGTGGTTCACACATACCACTTATAAAGGTGCTGCCAGTTGTGCACCGTATTTTTACTGACACTGATATGCCCATTGGCTAGGTTGCTGCTGATGTCTGCCATACTGCCTGCTATCTTATGTTGCCTTGTGGACCATGGACATTATTTCCCCCCTATGCATTTGGTTCTTGACATTGTGGGCATGGCACTGCATTATTTTCTTTGCCCACAGGGAATTCATAACAGCCATATTTCTTTGCAGCTGAATGTCATTTCAGCCAAGTGTCCCCAACCAAATGTACCACAGAGAAATGTCATGCTGGCTATATGCCCGAACCCAGAAAATGATCTCCCTTTTCATTAAATCAGCTGGAGCTACAATAGGCAAAAGTTTCTTCCCTGCTCACCTTGAATATGGGCTCCACATCAAAGCCACAGCATCTTACAAATAATAAGAAGAAATAAATAAAAAAAATAGATAAATACATGAATAAATAAAACAACAAAAAACTCATCCACACTACACTCCATTAAAAACAAAATCTGCTGATTCATTTCCATCCCCTTCAGAACAGTCTATTAAAAACAAAATTTGCTGATTCATTTCCATGCTCCCCTTCACAAGAGTCCATTAAAAAACAAGTCTGCCGATTCATTTCTACTTCTCAGTCAACTACAGAGTTGAGATGGATTTATTACTCGGCATTTCCCTATCTCTGGGATAATCATCTGCTACATATAAAACAAAATGATAACCTCACAAACAGGTTGCAAGGTATGGCTGTAGCACACAGCACCCCATACTGGAATACAACTATCCCTGGAATGAATTCCCACACTTACTATAGAAGGCCATACTGAGCATGCACCTACACTTAGAGAAGTGAAACCCATGTCTGAATCCACATTGGGCCATATATTGCTGTGTTGTACAAATGTCTTTGCATACACACAGCTATGTAAACCTATCTCCATGCACACCCATCATACAGGATTACCCACAGCCAGCTGTAGGTGGCACATATGTGGTATCTCTGCATCTGTTGTGTGTGATACACACACACACACATATATATGGGCAACATATACAATATGTCAAGCATACACACACATAGACATGGGGAAGAGAAGGACAGACAGTGATAGAGTGAGACAGACAGGAAAGCACACACAGAGAGTGAGTCATACACAGGGATACCCTGATTGGCATAGAGTGATGTCCTGCTACAGATAGTTGCATACCAGTTGTAACCACTGGCATGTGCAGCACAAAGATGAGATTCATTGTCTGATGGTACTGAGGTGGGAGTTGGAATATCACATCACCTACGTGGTGTGTGTGTGTGTGTGTGTGTGTGTGTGTGTGTGTGTGTGTGTGTGTGTGTGTGTGTGTGTGTGTGTGTGTGTGTGTGTGTGCATGTGTGTGTGCGTGCATGCCTGTCTGTGTCTGTAGGTCAAAGTATTATGATGCCTTACCCACCCACTACACTTCTCATTGCCCTACTTTACAAGATCTGCTAATGTCATTCACCTTAGAAGCACCTTTGGACTGGCTTTAGTTCTATAGGCTTTATAGTGCATGTGATAACTGCATAACACTATCATATAAATAGCTAGATAGGTAGGAATTCTAATCACAGTCCCGGCATATGTAATAGTGGTTGTGTGTGGGGTAGTGTGTGTGTGTGTGTGTGTGTGTGTGTGTGTGTGTGTGTGTGTGTGTGAGTGTGTGTGTGTGTGTGTGTGTGTGTGTGTGTGTGTGTGTGTGTGTGTGTGTGTGTGTGTGTGTATGTGTGGGAGTATAGGAATAAGTGTTTTACTCCATTCCCACCCAGTACACCTCCCATTGCCCTACTTCACAAGATCTGCTGATGTCAATCACTGTAGAAGTACTGTTGTAGTGGCCTCTGCCCTATAAGCTCTGATGTGTGTGCAATAACTGCTTAACTCTATAATACAAATAACTAGATAGGTAGGGGTTCTAATCTCAGTCCTGGAAAATGTGTGTGAGTGTATTTGTGTTTCTAAGTGTGTATATCTGTCGGTTAAAGAATTTTGTGGCCTTTCTCACCAAGTACATCTCCCATTGCCACACTTTACAAGGGCTGGTGATGTTCCTCAGCTTAGAAGTATCTTAGGATGCCCTTCTCCCTATAAGCTCTGTGGCATGTGCAATAAATGCATAACACTGTAGTAGCAATAACTAGATAGGTAGGGGTTCTAATGTCAGTCCTGGAAAATGAATGTCTTTGTGTTTGTAAGTGTGTATATCTGTTGGTTAAAGTATTTTGTGGCCTTTCTCACCAAGTACATCTCCCATTGCCACACTTTACAAGGGCTGGTGATGTTCCTCTCCTTAGAAGTACCTTGGGACACCCTTCTCCCTATAAGCTCTGTGGTGCATGCGATAATTGCATAACACTGTAGTAGCAATAACTAAATAGGTAGGGTTCTAATCTCAGTCCTGGCAAATGTGCGCGTGATTGTATTTGTGTTTGTAAGTGTGCATATCTGTCGGTTAAAGTATTTTGTGGCCTTTCTCACCAAGTACATCTCCCATTGCCACACTTTATAAGGGCTGGTGATGTTCCTCATCTTAGAAGTACCTTGGGACACCCTTCTCTGTATAATCTTCATGGTGCATGCGATAAATTCATACGACTGTAGTAGCAATAACTCAATAGGTAGAAGTTCTAATCTCAGCCCTGGCAGATGTGTGTGTGAGTGTATTTGTGCTTGCAAGTGGGTATATCTGTCGGCTAAAGTATTGTTTGGCCTTTGTCACCAAGTACATCTCCCATTGCCACACTATACAGGGGTTGGTGATGTTCCTCACTTTAGAAGTACCTTGGGGCACACTTTTCCCTATAAGTTCCGTGCGAGTGCAATAAATGCATAACACTATAGTAGCACTAATTAGATAGGTAGGGGTTTAATCTCAGTCCTGGCAAATGTATGTGTGTGTGCAAGAACAGTATCCTGTGATGGTTTGTGTCTGTTTGGATGAAAACCATATCCATTGGGGGGGGTGTTTTGCAATTTTTTGCTGTGGTCCACCCGGTACATGTCCCAATGTCCACTTTACAAGTCCCACTGTTGTTATTCACTGTAGAGGTAGCTGTAGAAACTCTGCAGCCCTATAATCTCTGTGCCACGTGCAATAACTATGTAACAGTATGGAATACATAATATGATAGGTGGGCCTTCTAATCCTTGGATGCCATTCCCCACTCAGGAATCATAGACAAACACACTCAGCTATGCAGCAACCCCTATATCACTAGGTGGCCTGCAAACTGGCTCACAGATAGAACCCACGGTGTGAAAGCAGTCGACCCCATGTCAGACTGCTGACCAGTCATGAGTGCAGCCCCACAGGGTTTGCTCCTGGGTCCCCTTGTGTTCGGTATCTATGCCTCTGAAGTCCAGCCCAACATGAAGGGACTCTGGTTGACAATGTTTGCAGATGACTGCAAGCTGGGTGCTATTATTACCTCCTCACATGATGTTGACAGCCTGCAGAAAGGCCTCACTGATACCTACGACTGGTGTCAAACCCTGGACTTTAGCTCAATGCGAGAAAATCTGCCGACATCCCCTTTGGGAACAACATGGTTCCCATGAATCACCACATCGATGGTAGTCCACTGAACACTGAAGTCATTATAAAAGAACTGGGAACACAGGTTGACAGCAATCTCTCTGTCGACCACCACAGTGCCACTGTGTTCAGAATGTCCTTCTGTGTGGCACATCTCATTGCTAAGGGTGTTGCATCCAGGAAGTAAGGGGTAACTATCTCCCTCTACTCTCCCCTCATTAGGCCAGTCAACGAGTACAATGGGTCATTTGGCATGTACCTCACTGGACATCTGCAACAGCTGGAGAGGCTGCAAAAGTACCTCATAACGAGGATCATAGGCCTTAAACACTTGTCCTATGTGGACAGACCCCAATAACTCCAACTATTCTCTGTCTCATATTGGCTACTTAGAGGTGACCTCTGCTTGACTTACAAAGCTATGTCTGACACAGCCCTGTCAGGAATGCTACATCTAAAGAACCCAACCTGTCTGCACCACATGCTCCAGAGACCTCAAACCCATTTCCACAATCAACAGAACATGCTGGAGGGACAGGTTCATAACCCAGAGACTGCCCACGCTATGGAATAGACTTCACATACATGTCAAGCAGAGCACCTCACTGGCCCCCTTCAGAAGAAATCTGGATGAGTGAATGCGGAATAGAAATCCCACCCCAGGGATCATTCCAGTGGCTATACTTGTTAGTCACACTTGGGACTATCGTCAGGTGGCACTATGCTAGGGTAACCCTATGGGCTAGGCTTGTAAGGGCTCCATGGCCATTAACCAAGTACACACCTATGAACTTATTAACCTATGGATCTCAGTACTAGCAAATGTGTGTGTGTGTGCATTAGTGTGTATAAAACTGTTTGTGAGTGTGTAAACATGTGGGTGAAAGTAGTTTGAGGCCCTTCTCACTCAGTACCCTTACCATTGCTATTGTCATTACTGGCAATTGTCTGTACATTGGTGTGTATAGCAGTGTTTGTGAGTGTATAGACTCATAGGTGACAGTCTAATGAGTCCTCCCACACCCAGTAGACACTCCATTGCCATACCGCACAAGGACATGTGATGTTATTCACTTTATAGGTACCTTGGAACAGTCATCACGCTACTAGTTCCGTGCCACCTATGATAACCGCATAACACTGTAGTACCACTAACTAGATGGGTAGGGGTTCCAAACCCAACACTGGCAACTGTAATTCTGTGTGTGTGTGTGTGTGTGTGTGTGTGTGTGTGTGTGTGTGTGTGTGTGTGTGTGCGTGTGTGTGCGTGTGTGTGGGAACAGTATTCTCTGTGTGTTTGGTCAACACAATATCCTCTGGGGGTGTGGGTTTTACCAATCTGAGGTGTGTTCCACCCACTACATTTACCATTGTCCACTTTACAAGGGCTGCTGATGGTCAACCACCATAGACTTACCTGTATACACCCCTCAGCCCTGTAAGCTCTGTGGCACATGCAATAACTGTCACACAGACCTGGTAAATATGTGCATATACAGCTTTACCTCAGCTCTAACACGATTGATGTGTCAACACTCTGCCATACCCCTCACTGGCAATGTCTGCAGGGCTGCATCCTGCTGACACACAGGCATCTAGAACACAAACAGAACACAGCATATGAGACTACATTCAGTCAGCATTACTAACACTAATAATGCATCATGGCTGAAAAGGTACACACACTCTGAAGTGTACCCATTACAAATACCAGCTGACAGCACCTTACACAGCATTACATAGCTAAACTGTATTTAATTCACCCAGTGCAGCAGAATCATATCAGCATGTCCCTGCATTGGTGGTATGGATGACAGGGATGTGGCACAGATATCAGCATATGCACAGGGTGTTGTGTGGCTTTACCAGAGGCCTAGGCTGGGCCATACAGTTGACATCATGTGTGTGTGTTTGAAGGGATGTTCTATGAATGGGCCATGCAGAGGTGGTGTGTGTGTGTCTGGAAGTGACCTGGCTGTGACTATCATGTGTGTGTGTGTTTGTATGGACACAGTCATGCCATGTGACTGCCCTACACAGGGGTATGTTGGACAGCTGTGGACCATACATGGCAGTGTGTACAGTTCACCGTCTCTGGCTATGGACATGGGTACTGGTCCTGCCATGGGTCTCACTGGCACCACCAGGCCCAAGGCCAGATACAGTACTGCTTCTTGATGGTGACTGCTGTTTGCTGTATCTGTGTCCCTGATGGGTCAAGCCAGGACCACGTGCCCATGGCCTGCTCCATTGTGGTGTGGACGGCACCCCCTTTCAGTAGTGCTGGTGGTACTGCCACTATGGGAGTGTGAAGGTGCATGGCCCTGTGGGCTCTCAGCTGATGTTGGTGCTGACCTATGTCCATGTGACCGATGCCTGTCTTGGACCACATGTTCTAGCACAGACATGCCACGGTTGAGGATTGCCAAGGTTTCACCCCACCATCTATTTATGACCTCAGTATTTTCACTCGTGTCTTCAACAAGGTCATGTATGTCACCACGTAAGCCAGGAAGAGTTGCATACAAGACCCTGAGTATTTGTCTGGTGTTGCATTCACTACATGCCTGTGCATCCATGACAGCCCAAAACATGCATCTGGTGACACCTGCTTTGGCATGTGTGACAGTGGCTTGACAGGCAGCAGTCCTCCTCCAAGCACCCCTGTCCATCCACCTGTGTGGGACCTCGCCTGCACTCTGGCTATGGCTAGTGTCTGCACTCACACTTGCTATAGTCACCTAGCCTGTTCCATGCCACCACCTACCAACTGTCCATTATCTGTGGCTGCCGGTGACGGGCTATGTGTGAGCATTGTGACTGTCTGTGAGGACATTGCGGATAACTGTGGGATGCCAACTGATGGCACAGATTCAGCCTCTGACAACCCCACCTGTGCCCCACTATGACCACTATCATTGTCAGAGTCTACAGAGACACTGACATCACATTCTGAGTGGGAGGGACCACGACCACCATGTCCACCTCTGAGGGGAAGACAACATATGTAAATTAATACCTGCATTATAAGGTTTGCTGGTACACACACACACACACACACACACACACACACACACACTCACACACACACACACACACACACACACACACACACACACACATGCACATACACACATGCACATACACACACATACACACATGTGCACATGTGCATGGACACACGGACACACACACAGACACATACAGGTGAGGTGGCACAAAGGCATTACACAGACCTCACAATAGCCAACTGGTGACATTCATGACACAGTCAGATGACAACATACACACTCTGGACAGGCCTTCAATCATGCAGTGCAGCCCTTTCCACTCAATGTTACTACTAATATACACCTCTGGGATACGTGAGTAGTGTTAGTAGGTGATGGGCCTTCACCTAGTACACACACACTGCAGCCATTATTGCTGTTCACTTGTATAGCACAGTGGCAACCCCTTCAGAACATACCTCTCAACTATACAAAGTTTTGCTGAATGTCTAGATGTGTGGCTCATATTTTTGGTCTGTTCCTCATAAATCCTGTGTTTGTCTAACACATTACTGGGATGATCTGAGGACTGGCATCACTAATTAATGACATAATCTGAGTTTCACACTTCAAAACCTGCAGTAAATGTATGTTAAAAGAAAGCCAGTTACTCTAATAACCTTCTAAGCTTACAGTGGATATAATAAGTGCACACACCCCTGTTAACATGCCAGATTTTTCTGATATATAACATGAGACCACATAATCATGTCATAATGTTTCCCACCTTTAATGTGACCTATAACCTGTGCAATCCAATTGAAGAACAAACAAATTGGTTAGGGGTAACATATAGAAAGTGCAATATGTACAATAGGCTGGTTGCATGAGTGTGCACACCCTTACACTAATGCTTTGTTAAAGCATGTTTTGATTTAATTCCAGTAGTCAGTCCTCTTAGGAAGGTGTCTATCAGCATGGCACATCTCAACTTAGCAATATTTGCACACTTTCCCTTGCAGAAGCCCTCCAACTCTGTCAGATTGAGAGGGCATCTCTTGTGCACCGCCCTCATCAGGGCACCCCACAGATTTTCTATTGGATATAGGTGTGGATTCTGGCTGTCCCATTCCAAAACATTGATTGTCTTCTGGTGAAGCCATTCTTTTATTGATTTGGATGTGTGGTTTGGGTCATCATCATGTGGAAAGGTGAAATTCCCCTTCATCTACAGCTTTCTAGCAAACACCTGAAGAATTTGGGCCAAAAGGGACTGGTGTTTGGAACTGTTCATAATCCCCTCCACCTTGACAAAAGGCCCACTTCCAGCTTATGAACCACAACCCCAAAGCAGGACACTGCCATCACCATGCTTCACCGTGGGGATGGTGTTCTTTTGGTGATGCACAGCGTTGTTATTGTGCCAAACAGACCTTTTGAATTGTGGCCAAAAAGTGTAAACTTGCTCATTACACCATAACACATTTTCCCACATGCTTTTGGGAGACCTGATATATTGTTCCTGAGAATTTAGTCAGACCTGGATGTTGTTCTGTGTGAGAAAAGGATTCCATCTTCCAACCCTCCCCCATAGGCCAGACATGTGGACAATACTGGAGATTGCTGTCACATGTAGTACACAACCAGTACTTGCCAGAGATTCCTGCAACTCCTTTAATGTTGCTGTAGGTCTCCTGACAACCTCCTTGACCAGTTTTGGTCTTGTCTTTTCATCACATTTGGAGGGATATCCACTTCTTTGAAATGTCACTGCTGCCCCATATTTTCACCACCTTTTAATGACTGTCTTCACTGTGTTCCATGGAATATGCAATGCTGTGGAAATGTTTTGAACCCTTCTCCAGGCTGATACCTTTCAATAATGGGATCCATTTGGTGCTTTGTAAGCTCTATGTGAACCATGTCTGTTGCTGTAGCAGGCAACTGAGTAAATGTCAAGAAAATCCTAGGAGGACAGCTGACCGGGACAGCTGACCATTATTTGGTGTTAATCAAAGAGTCTCTGTAATTGATGGCAGGTGTGTACCCAAGAACACATAATGCTGTAATTATATCAACAGCTGATTAAACACAGTATTAGCTTCAGCCTGTGCACACTTATGCATCTAGCTTATTGTACATTTTGTTTTTTCATAATTGTTCCCCTAACAGATTTGTCTGTTTGCCAATTGAACTGTATAGGTTATAGGTCACATTAAAGGTTGGAAGAGTTTGGAAATGTTTTATTGTGGTCTAATTCTTGTATATCACAAATGCCTGGTGTTTTAACAGGGGTGCGTACACCTTTTATATGCACTGTAAAAGCCTAATTTTTAAAATATGTCCCTAGTTTTGCACCTTTGTCTCCCATTTTGTCAGTCTTTGTCCAGATGTCTTGCAATGACAGGTTGTGAGGTATGCTACAGAGATGTTACATCTCCTGCAAATAGGCCCTGTGATGACCACTGGGATGTAATGCAGTTAACCCCGCCACAAGTGAACATGCACATATTGCAATATGGCTGAGATTAACAGTTGTGTGCATGATAACATGCATGACCTTAACATGCCTGGGGTACTGGTGAGCCATAACAAGACAATCGCATACCCACCAGCTTCAGGTTGCTGTCTCACATCCAGACCATAGGTACCTATGTAGTTCTGGGTGAAAGGTATTGTCAGCAGACTCACATGTGGCATTGGTACAAGATAAATGCTACTTTTCTGCACAAGTACAGTACAAGCTCTGATACTACACAATCGGTTGTCCTTCACCATACCTGTGCACTTGTGTGCATTACAAAACCCCACCCACAAATGCAGTGAGACCTGACATATTATCTAGATTCTCTACAGAAGACAGTATGCCTTCTACAGTATTCAGTTGATGTGCACTGGGATCTTACCTGGATGCTCCTCGCCTGTTGCCTGGGTGCACCCCACCTCCATGACTTGTGTTTGTTGGCTTTGCTGGTGTGTGGTGGCCACCCCAAGGTGTGCAAGGAGCTCCTCTGTTGGTGTAAGTGGGGCCTGTGTGGCAGGACCCCCACCTGTAGCGGTATTGTCCCTGGCCATGGCAGCAGCCCTTTGCTGGGCACGGCATATCAGGTCAGTCGCCCGATGCCTGACCTGATCATATGTGCATCCATGGTGGCCCAAGTTGCTAACTCTGTGGACAAGTGCATTCCACAGGGCGGTCCGCTCCCACAGATTGTGTTGGCTATGGCCAGACATCACCTCATGGTGCTGGATGATGGCATCTGTGATGGCTGCATTTTCAGTTGCAGTATATGCTGGCTGTCTTGGCCACTGCATGTCACCTGGAAGACATAAACAGGGAAACACATCACAGAACCTCATACATTGGTCAGAGTTATTTACAGAACCTGCACATCAACATTGACTATCATTAGCGACCACTTATGACCACATCATACCCCTGTCATGTGTCAGCACAGTATGAGTTTGCATTGCACTCCTGGTCCTAATATGTCATGTCCCCCCCAATGAGGGCCAGTAAATTGCATAATCCACCATTCCTCATTCACCTTTGCATAGAGGGATGACAGTGGCCATCTTCCTTGCAGACAGGATGTCAATGGTGCTCAGGCTTTGCTTGCATACAGTGTGTAATGGAGCTGGGGGCATATGCCTCTGTTCATGTAGGATGCAGACAGGGATGTTATCAGCTCTCACAGAGACTTACATTTATTGCTTTGATTAGGCATTATGAACCTGCTCCTTGATGATGAGGAGAGAGGTGCGGGTGCTGTGCATATCCACCTATACTGATGGTGGGATGGGAGGGGGATGTTTTCCTTTAACCTGTCTGCAGCAGGTTGGCTATAGCTATGCTGTGTGCGTGTGTATGTGGTGTGATTGATCACCACTACATGGTGGCTTGGGTTGTTGCCTATCGGTGGGACAGAATCATAACATCACTTTGTCTGCAGAATTGCAAGGTACTGTGAGTAAATTAGAACATTTGCTCTTTAAAGAAAATACTGCCCATTACAATGTAATAAGTTTACAAAGATATTTAGAACTTAACATCACCCCAAAAGGGTTAAGAGCATATAAAAATCCATATACTCCCTTTAATATGGATAATGAAGAAGATGTTGGTTTTGAAAAATGATAGGGAGAAGCTGCACATTGCTGTACAACTGAATGGGTAGCTATTTTGGTAGAGTGAGATTTATTAAAACAAAAACGTATTAAAGAGGAAATTTCTTCTTTATGCTCCTCATTAGTCTGTCGCATATCGTCTACTCATAGGCGATCTTTGTTTAACATACAAGGCCATGTCAAACCCAGAGCTGTTGGACATGCTACACTTAAAGAAATCCCAATCCCTCAGAGCCACACGCTCCAGGGATCTAAACCTTGTCATCACAATAAACAAAACATGCTGGAGGGATAGGTTCCTGACCCAGAGACTCCCCAGACTCTGAAATAGATTGCCCATACATGTCAAGCAGAGTGCCTCTTTGGTCCTCTTCAAAAGGAACCTTGACTATTGGATGGGAGAAAGGAAATTCACCCCGGGGATCACGTCAGTCGCCCTGCTAGACAGGGGTCCAGGGAAGTAAATAGTGTGGGAAGAAATAGCCAGGGAATTGTTATGGCTAGGCTTGTATAGGCCCTAGGGCTGATAGCCTAGTACCAACCTATGAACTTATTATGTACTTCACTGACTGTTTCACGTTTTGAGACGGTTTTGGGAGGTATAAATGATAAATTGCAGGCTGCAAATAAAGAGTTAATAGAAAGGAAAGTGAATAAACTGCAAAGAGATCTGTGAGAGTATGCAAATAAAACTGCCTTCAAATTGTCAGCCAATAAAAGCTGCCATTTTGGCGGGGGAGGTGCTCCTATGGTAAGGTTACGAACAAGAAGCGTCATAGCATCTCTTTTGCTTCATCAGAAGTAACTGATGCTTCTGTACAGTGGTCAGATGAAAATAATCACTATCCTTCATTACCTCCAGCCCAAAGGAACAATTATATGCAGGATCATTTTCGTACTAAACTGGAAACGAGCAGGGTGAGCAGAAACCGAGGTCAATCTGAAACGGCTTGGGGGAAACAACAGCAGCAGCAGCATGGAAAGAAGACTCAATGGTACTGACTTTTTACAGACTTTAAATGTTGATAATAATGTAAAAAATTATGACTATGTATTGAATTTGTCAGGGATTGACTAAACAGATGTGGAAAATGCAGTACTGAAGTACTGTTTGAAGTATATTCCAACTGTTATGCCTAGATTATACATGTTAAAAATTGACGTTTAAGTTTATTAGAAAGTTACATCTGCTTTGTCATTTTTCCAATAATAGAAGTATGAATGTCTCTGTGAATTCTGAAGGGCATGAAATTTCCTTAGATGATAGCACTACTACTGAGTTCTATTCACATGATTCATTTTTTGAGATGGAACAAAATGAAAATGCATATTGTTTATTGGATACAGGAAAAATTAAAGGCAGAAGTGACTGCATCCCTCCATTTCTTAATGAAACTATAATACAGTTTTCTAGTATGGTGAACTTTTCAGTAGAAAAAGCATTTTCAATATTTAAAAAAAAATGAAAAATGGAAATGTAGTGTATAACTTGACTAGGAATGAGTGGTTGGCTCTTAAAAATATGAGTGAAAGGAGGGATGTGGTTTTTAAACCATCGGATAAGGGGAACAATGTGGTAATAATGAATAGTGCACAGTATTTAAAATGTGTTTAGATAATCTTGCAAATAGAGAAGTGTACAGGGAAGTAATATGGAGCAATCATGAAACAGCTTTAACTTCATTTACTGAGTTAATTCAGAGAGGCTATAGGTTGGGATATTTCACCAAGAGAGATGTGGGTAAAAAATTTTGTATAGAAGGGTGTGCTATGGCAAAATTCTATTGCCTTCCAAAAATACATAAAAGTATTATAGACCCACTGGGTCGACTGATTGCCTCTGCATGTAATTATTTCCTTCACAATGAGGGTATTTGATTACATGAGTATTTGTTGCCAGCAGTAGAGAAATCACCTTCATATATAAAAGACACTTTTGATTTTCTTAACAAAGTGAAATCGGTGAGATGGAGTAAAGACAAATATTGGATAGTAATAGATGTGAAGAACCTGTATACTAACATCTCACATGAATTAGCCATTGAAGCATTAAAGTTTTTCTTAGGGGAAACCCCATTGTCTTACTGTTTGATTGATTTAGTCCATTTTTGTCTCATAAATAATTTTTTTGAGTTTAATGGTACTCTATACCAACAAATTAAAGGTACAGCAATGGGGATGGCCTTCGCCCCCATGTCCCCATGTATACAAACCTTTTTATGAGACTTTTTGAAATGGAACATCTCTATAGAATGGACTTTTTTCAACAGCATGTATTAAAATATTACCGTTACATAGATGATTTAATCTTTCTATGTGAGGAGGGTAGATCTAAGGTAACCTCATTTATTCAGGGGCTTGATAAAAATAGATTTGGTATAACGTTTGCTGGCCTACAATGTAGAGAAAATGTTGTTTTTTTGGATGTTAACTTGGGTGAAGAAAGGGGGAATATTATAAATAGCATTCATCGGAAATTTGATAATATTAATCATTTTCTAGATGGAACTAGTTGTCATCCACCTCATTTGATTAGTGCACTTCTCCATAATGAATTGTTACGTGTTAATAGACTAACAAATGATAGCAAAAAACTTCTAGATGAAGTATCTCAAACATGTAAAATGTCTGAGAAAAGGGGCTATAGCACCCAGTCTACTCATGCAGCAAGGAATAGATTGCTGCAAAGCCACCACCGTGTTAGGTTTAGTAAATATAATGTCAAACCAGATAGAAATGTAAGTGATAAAATTGTGGAGAAATGTTTTTTGTGACTGCATACAATGTTTTTTCGGAAAAATTATTAGAGATAGTTATGTTTTACTGGAATTTTTTGTTGCAGGATAAGTTTTTAGGGGAAGTTCTACCCCAAAAATCTATTGCCTCTTATAGACGTGGTAAAAGTATTAAAGACATGCTGGTTCATGCTCAGTTTGTATTTCCAGTAGAAGTGCCTAGAAAGTCTATACATGAGTTTGGTTTGAAACCTTGTGGACATTGTTCAATATGTAATTTTACCATTCCTTTTTTTGATTATATAAATGGACAAAGGTATTTCCCGTGTGATGTATATAGTTGCAGCACAGGAGTTATTTATGTTCTAAAATGTGAATGTAATTTATTTTATATAGGGGAAACAAAACAGAGTTTTCATGTTAGATATTTAGAACATCTCAAAAATATTAAAAATCAAAAGTTAGAGAGTCCTTTGGGGTTACATTTTAAGATGTGTCATGGTAGTGACGGTAAAAATTTAAAAGGCACTGTTATAGAAAAAATTAAAAATGTTCCAGGTATGTGTTTAAAAAGTAAGTTGCTTCATAAGGAGGCAATTTTTATCTTGAAGTTTGGTACTCTGTTCCCAAAAGGGTTAAAAAGAGAACTTAATTGGAAGTGGGTGCTATAATTAAGTAATTGTTTTATTGTTTAATTGGTTTTATTTAATGTTTCTTGTATATATATATGCATTAAGGGAATGTCATTTTATACTCTGTTAAAGACATTTGTCTGAGGTGCCAGAGTGAGAACTTTGTACTTTTTTTATATAAACAGAATATTTTTGCTACAATAAATTCTGTTGGATTATCTGGTGTTGTCATTGGTTTTCCCTTAACCTGTCTGCAGCGGGTTCGCTATAGCTATGCTGTGTGTGTATGTGGTGTGATTGACCACCAGTACAAAGTAGGTTGGGTTGTTGCCTTTGAGATTTAAGACATGTGTGAAGATGGACTTGTGATTGGCCTTGGTGGATGTGTCCAATATGTACTCATAGTTAGCCTTACAGTAATTCATCTGTGACCTCATATGCCTGTTCAGACACAGGTTGACTTCCTTCCAAGTTGGTACATGCTCCTACTTGGCCCTGTACAGCCAATATAGCAACCGATTATATGGTTTGTGTATTGCCGCTGTCCAGCAAAGGGGATTACTCTACCTTGGTGGAGGCAGGTTTTAAGAGCCAGGTATTGCTGAGTCCATACAGCTATGTAGGTGCTAATATAGCTGTTTGTAGTGGGCATGGACACAAGGTCATAACACAGTTGGACAACTCTCCATTTTCAACCTGATAATCATGCTTATTCTGGTACCCATGTCTGTGTCAGGGCAATGCAACAACCAGTAGCTGTAGAGATATATGTCTGTTGGATGCACACAAACTAAGATTACACACATATACAACATGTACAGCTTATTTACCTGATGTTTTGCATCTCATGTCTGTTGTCATGAGGCTTCCAGGTACACCTGCCCATACATACATGTGCACAGGTGATACCTGATATACATATCTGTTCTATGTCAGTATGGCACACTTTATTTACACTCTTACTGCTTAGTCATACCTCTAACCCTGTTAGAGCAGGACATCTGGAAGACACCAAACATAAATGGGGGGCAATGGCCCAACATTAGTGACACTTTATTAATATTGCTGTAACACACTTAAGTCAGTTGATAGCACAATAAGCTTTGCATTCACAGAAATACCCTGGAGGATGTCTGCCACTCATATGTATGCTATTATGTTCTAATGTCAGTTTTCACAGATTTGCCACTGATTTGCCAGACATAACACAACTCTATGAGGAAATGACTACAAATATGAGGCACACATATGGTCAGTGTGGACAGTTGAATGGTATGAGCTCAGTATATCACATGCAGTTCAACACACACGTCTGCAACAGTAGTTTACTATGCACATACCCTGTATAGGTCTCTTAGATTTGTGAGACAAACGTGTATCATAGTTGTGTTCACAAGTAACATATGGATATTTATGACATCCCACTAGCTCGCCTAGCAGTGTCACAGTCAGTATTGTTCAACTGGTACTCCAGTAGTAGTCATATGTGAGCCATCCTTTTCTGGGGTGACTCAGGGGCCTGAGCTGTGATCTATGTCACTGCTGACAGACCCAGGTGCTATGGCCATAGGTGTTGATCAGCAATATATCAATAAAGCAAGTCTTGTTGAGACATATTTGTTAAACTTCCTATTTCCCATTATTACATACCCACTACTGCATTCCATTACATGCATACTTGATTGACATACCTTTTTTCCCCAAGTGTAGTTGGTTTGTTTCCGATTTCTGTTTGTTTGTTTTTGTTTGTCTGTCTGTCTGTCTGTTTTTCTCTAAGAGATATCAGGTATACATCTGTTTTGCATAGGCAGCAGCTTGCCTTTTGTAGGTAATGCTCATGAGCAGCTGATGGCCTGTGCACCAATTGGTGTCCCCCACTTGCTAAGTGCATGCAGAACAGCTGTGTTGTTATTCCTATATCCAATGGCATGGCAACACACTCCTATAATTGAGTACGCCATGTGGGCAATGGCCCTTTTCCTTGCCTGTGAGAAGGACATCATGGAGGTGTGTGAACAACAGCATCACAGTGGGTAGTTGGAAGTACTTCTTACAACAAAAAAATGTGGAGACAGCCCAACAAAATGGGGGAGAAGTTTCCAGACCTAGGGACAGACTGTAAGTATTGCTGTGATACAGTTGGATTAATGCTAGTTTAACAGGGTTTGTTTGGTCATGGATTTTCTGCATGATATTAAGTCTGACAGTTTTATGTGGTTGACATAACTCTCAACTGTAGGGGTATCTGCAGAATGGCCAGAGGTTTGACTCCTATGTTTGGTCTGTTCCTCAGACAGTTTTTGTCCTTGGAAAATCTGTAGCATACTCTGGGGATTGCAATCTGTATATGCTAACAACCATTTGTGTGTCTGATTTCATATCCCTCTGAATGGATGTGTCACAACAAACCCTGTAAGACCAGCAACTTTCTCTGTGTATAACAGAAATATTTCAAATATACCCCTGTTTTTGGGCCTCTGTCCCCAATTATGTCAGGCTTTGTCCAGATGTCATGCAGTAAGAGGTTGGTAGGTATGGTATATCATTTAGTGCCTTCATTCCTGATATCATCCCAGTGATGCAGCAGAATGCAAGAGATGTTATGAGGTAGATGCCATATATATGAGGACAAAGCCTGGATATTCTGTGGGAATCTGTACAGTTGACAGGATGTATGGCGATTGTTAACAGAGTGTCAGGATTATGTAGCAGTGTAATGTGTAAATGTTATTTGGGCTGTGTAGGGAGGGGGGTAGATGTAAGTGTCATAGCTCCTTTTCTATCTGAATGTGCATGCTGCTCCAGTTTCTGGTGGTCTGTCGGCTGTATATGTTTGTAGGGCCAGACTGAGACATGTCCTGTACCACCTCAGGCTTCCTACTACAGTGTGAATTGGGCCAGTATATGTAGGGGACATGTGTGAGTGGCAAACATGATATTTTTGTTCACACACTCGTTATACTCTACTGTTCATTTGGCTTACTGGCATGTCACTGTGAATGTGGTGAAATTGGTTGTGGGTATGCACTTTCAGACTGGTGTCTGTTTCTCATTACTGTTACATCCCTGTAGTTCCCAATATATTTGCAAATGCATGTGTAATTCCCCATAGCTGATCTGGGGTAGTATTGTGTCAGTCTGACTGTATTTTGGATGGTGCTTGGTGACATGCTTAGCAGCTCAGTGTGGTTTCCCTAATGTCATGTAATGTCCAGATATGCATAGGATGTCCAGTTGTGTGGCTTATATCTTTGGTCTGGTCGCCATAACTGTTGTGTATTTGTGACAAATCAGTGGGGTGATTTGAGGATTTCAGTCACTAACTAATGAAAAGCAATTGAGTCTTGGACTTGTGCTATTTCAGTCAATATATGTTAGAACAGACAGTGTTACTGCAGCAACTGTATCAGCTTATCTACTCAAATATTTCAGCTATATCCCTGTGTTCATGGATTTCTCCCCCCCCCCTTTGTCAGGCTTGGTTCAAATTTGTTGCATTAAGGGGTTCTGAGCATACCTGTCAACTGGATGGATTGTTTCAGAATGTCCAGGTTTATTGCTCATATTTTCGGCCTGTTCCACAAACAATTTGTATTTCTCTGGTAAATCACTGTGATGATCTGAGGATTCCTGTCACTAAATGACATAGATTTCAGTGTAAGACCTCATATCCTTCAGAAAATGTATGCTGAAACAAATCCTGTTACTCTTGCAACTGTCTACGTTTCTAATGGCAGTATATAAAGTACGTCCCCACGTTTGGCCCATTGTCCCCCCATTTTGACAGCCTTTGCTCAGATGTCTTGCACTAAGAGGTTGAGAGGTATGGTTGTAAGGTATGACTGCACTACATGTTATGTACACACACATACACACACACACACACACATATATATATATATATATATATATATATATACATATATACATATATATCTATATATATATATATATATATATATATATATATATATATATATATATATTTTTTTTTTAATGCTTATACATCTGTATATGTATACATACAAAACCACAGAGCTTTTTCCCTACTGTTGAATGACTCTACTGAATGATATGTTTGAAGAAGCATGAGAAATTCCTACAGGTCAAATGGTGTAGTGGTACATTGCTCTGACTATAACAGGGTCCTGGGTTTGAGACTTGCCAGGGATGATTATTTTGTTGCTAGGCAGAACAGTGGCTGATGGAGACAGAATGATTAAAGCAGTTTTAAGTGGCTTTAAGCGGGTTTGTACGACGCTAAGTGATGCCAACATAT
Source organism: Protopterus annectens (assembly GCF_019279795.1). Taxonomy (NCBI): domain Eukaryota; kingdom Metazoa; phylum Chordata; order Ceratodontiformes; family Protopteridae; genus Protopterus; species Protopterus annectens. The sequence goes on from NC_056729.1 coordinate 570,142,655, forward strand.
GGTTAGCCATAGAGATGCTTAATCCATTTTGGCTTCACTTAGCATTGTGCAAACTCACTTACTCCCACTTACTTCCACTTACACTGTGCTAATTCCTTTAAAAGATAAGAAAAAGGGGTTATAGGAAAGTGGTGAGAAAGGGGGATGCAGAGGGAAAAACAATATAAAAGGTAGCTAGGAATGTGCAGGATGGGTGTAGGGAAGGTCCATAGCTCTCCATTTCTTATACTGCAACAGATGTGCATTTGTACGGAATTTGGTGGGGTATTTGGACACTGAAACCACAGAGAGAGAGGCATGAGGTCAACAGACATTTGTTGTCAAGCCAAATGGACCAGATTACATGCATCCAATGGACACCTGTGCAAAATGGACAGCTATGTACGGGGCAATACTTTTTTGGGGGACAGATGCCCTTTTTTCTTTGTTAAGGTAAGAGTGGGATGTTGGGGAAGAATTGTATGTACGTCTGGGGAGGTAGGTTGGGTAGGGAGACAGACAAGACAGACAAGACAGCAGACATGGGTGGTGTATGACACATGTGTAGAGTAAACACCTTGGATGGTGAGGGTGTTTGGGAATCAGAGGCCCATGAGCCCCCATATGGATACGGTGGGACTGACATCCTCACCTGCAGGCAGTCATGACTGCACCTTCACAGCCCCAATGGTGGGGTGGGCTGGACAGGAGGGGGGCCTGCTCCTCAAGGTGCACCAGGCAGCCCTCCATCTGGCACTGCTGGCCACCCAACTCAGAGCAGATGACACTGCACACCATACCACAGAACTGATGGCAGATGATGGGCTCATCTCCGCGCCTGCACCCAGGTGGTGCAAGGCCTGCAGAAGATGAAGTTCCAGGGTAGGTCCTAGGTGTGCTGCGGCCTGGTGCCACAGCCAGATTGGGTGGGACAGGTAGATCCACTGGGACAGGCCTTCCCAAATGTGCTATGTTGTTGAGGTTTTCCAAGATATATTGGTTAGTCATGAACAAAACATTTCAAGATTAGTTTTAAAGGCATGCATGGGTGTTCAAATTAACACAAAACAACAGATGTGAAACAGTTGCATAGGAAACAGAACACATACATAACTGGAACAACAGTAAGCATTGTAACAGCATGTCAGTAACAATGATGGCAACAGACTGCCAACAATGGTATTTGAACAAGGTGTGTTAAAATGCAACCAATTAATTATATGAACAATAATGTGACACATGTTCCAACATTAGGTTTGGTAAAAACATATCTGTAGTATATGACTAGTAATTAGTGATGCAGATGAGGGGTGGGGGTGGGGAATTAAAGCACATTAACAACTGCATATAATTCTGTTTTTACAACAGTACTGCTCAATACTGTAGAGGTTTGCCCTCACTTACATCTACCTATGGCCTACCTATGACATACCCATATTTGTGAGGTGGGCCATGTAGACAGCCTTCCGTACAATGGTGCCCACATGGTGGAAAACTGTCAGGTTGCTACCAACCTCAGTGCACAAGTTGCCTCACACCTGATTGCACACTCAGTACATTATTACTGTCATACTTAGTGTAGCGGACATCTGCCACAGTAGAGGGAATGATGCCTCTTCTGGCATTCCGTTTGCGGTAATGCTTCTTGTACCAATCAGTAATTGGGTAAGTGCCTCTTGGGTGATGATCACATCAGTAGGGGAGTGTAAGACAATGGACAGGTTGCAAGCATCCATACACCTAGTCAGCCACAACCACTGCTTTTGCCCTGTACCTGAGATACATATATCTCAAACAGTAGAGGCCCCCAGACCAATCCTTGCGGTACACCATTGTGGATAAATCTACTATTAGAGGTGGGTTCTACTACTTTGACTGAGTGGGGACTATCATTGGGCCAGTTAGCTACCCATCTGGTAGTCTATAGGTTGGTGAATAGCTGTGTAGGTGTATATATCCTGTCCACCTGGGGATTAGTGTGAGAGGAGTGGGCTAGGTGGAGGTAGGCATTGTTTACCATTTTCCCCTCATCCCTGTGTTTGTTGAACACTGCAGAGAAGTTGATCAGGTTTAACAGGCTTGGTCTCCCTTTGACAATACCATGGTGTGTGGGCCCAGGCATTTTGATGTTGGTGATGTTCCTGTTCATAATGTGCTTGATATTGCCTTCCATGCCCTTGCAGAGCAGGCTAGTTAGGCTGATGTGTGTAATATTGGCTGGGTTGGTGGATTGCTCCACCTTTGTGTATAGGGATGACAGTGTCTGTCCTCTGTGCAGATGGGATGACACTGGTGCTCAGGCTGTGGTTGACTACAGTGCAGAATGGATCTGAGGGCCCTTGTCTGTGTTCATGTGGGATGCAGCTATCATGCCTATGGAGACTTCTGTGTGCTGCCTTTGAGAGGGCATTACGGACCTGCTTCCTGATGATGAGGGGAGGGGGCAGGTGCTGTACATGCACATGTGTACCACTGGGGGATAGGGGGTGGTGTTTACACTTCACCTGTCTGCAGCCGGTTGCCTATATCTATGCCATATGTGCATGTGGTATTATTACCACCACTACAGAGCAGATTTGTGTGTTGCCTCTGTAATTGCAGACACATGTATGGAAGGCCTAGTGATTTGCCTTGGGGAATGTGTCCAATTTGCATTCAAAGACAGCCTTAGGGTACATCACCTGAACCCTTATTTGCTTGTGCAGACCAAGGTGACATTGCTTCCAATAAGGCACATGTTCCTTCTTGGCCTGTCAAGCAATTGTTTCCACCTATTATGGTATGTGTGTATTAATGCTGTCCACCACAGGCATTTAACCTACCTTGAGGGAGATGATGTTGTCCTGTCAGGTACTGCTGAGTCCATACAGCTATGTAGGTGCCCACATAGTATTGTGGTGTGGGCCTGGACACTGCTGCCAGTTCCAACAAATGGGACATTGGCTGTACAGCTACTCCAACCTGCTCTGAGTCGATTTATATTCATTTGTGTACAGTTCATTCTGTTTGACATTGTAAAGGGGGGGGGGGCAGGGGAGATGGTGACCTGAACAGTGATGGCTATGTGGTCAGATATTACCAAGGGGGGTGGCACTGTAAGAGTGCTACAGTGGCTACTCATGTTGGTTAGGACCAGGTACATGAGATTTCTACCTGCTGTAGGAGTGTTGACCTGCTGATCCACTGCATTGCCATTGACAAAGCTGGGGAATCAATGTGCATTCATGTTCAGGTGGCATAGGTCAGGCACACTATGGTTGGGTATTGGAAGTAATCCAGGAGCAGGGTAGACAATTGAATCCTGACAGATTCCAGCAGGTCCCAATATGTGTGGTGGGTGTCCATAGTCATGGTTGGAGGCCTCTAGCTAGCTATGATTTGAGTAGGCATTTTATCAACCGTTAACTGCACTTGGGATGCCACCCATGTGTCATACTGTTCGGCTAACCTGGAGGTGTGTATGTGTATGCTAATGCTCAACAATCCATCTCCTGTGGCTTTGCAGGCCTCAATTTGGGGTCTAAACATATGATGGGATGAGTGATCTGGCAAGTTTGGTGTGCTTTCCACAGCTAGAGAGCAGGTGTCAGTGACTGCATAAATGTCAGCATCTTACATGACAAGGTCTGCTTGCATTGACATGGGTTTCATGGTGAGACACCTAGCTCCTGTTAGAGCAAGACATCTGCACAAAGTACACATTAGTGGTGGGCAAAGGCCAGTAAATAGTGTCACTTTATGAATCTAGCTGAAACACACTTAGTTGCCAGCAAAGACGGTGTCACATTCACAGGTGTACTCTGCAGGATATGACATCTGACAATAAAACATATGCTAATTTGTTATGACTTCAGTCTTTAATGGGTTGCCATTGATGTACCAGATAATACAAAACTGTCTGAGACAATGACTACAAATATGAGGCAGGCATGTGGTCAGTCTGCAAAACTCTGGATAGTTGTCAGGTATGGGCTCAGTATATCACATACAGTTCAACACACACATCTGCACCTGTCATTAGTATGCGCATATCCTATGTACCTCTCTTACATTTTTAAGACAATCATATGTTCAGAGTAGCATTCACAGGTGACATATGAATAATTACAACATGCAATGCAAATGTTTAGATTTGTGTAGTCGCAGTCTGTCTTTGTGTGGATGGGTTGAGACATGTGTTGCATAGGCAGCAGCTTGCCTTTTGTAGGTACTGCTCATGAGCAGGTGATGGCCTGTGCACCAATCAGTGTCTCCAACTTGCTACATGCATCCAGAGCAGCTGTGTTTTCTTTCCATTTGCCAATGTCACAGCAACACAGTGCTATAATTACAGCCTTCATGTGTGCCTTGCCCCTTTTCCTTGCCTGTGTGGAAGACATTATGGAGGTGTGGGGGCTACAGCTCCACAGACAGTAGGTGGGAATACCTCTCAGGAGAGGACATGTGGAGACAACCTGGCAACATGGGGAACAAAGCTCCAGAATTGAGTACAGACTGTAAGTCAGTAGTGCTGTTATACACATAGAGGGTAGCTAGTTTAACAGGGTTTGTCTGGACATGCATTTTCTGTGTGACTTGACGTCTGACAGTGATATGTCTCTGCCATACCTCTCAACTCTCTTGATGTCCACAGACTGCCCAGAATGTTTGACTAAGTTTGGCCTGTTCCTTAGACAATATCTGTTTTTTCTGGAAGCAGTAGGATAATGTGAGGATTGTAGTCAGTAACTGTTGACATCCATTGGTGTTTCAGACATCATATCTTGTTATGTTGCAACAAAGCCTGTGACACCGGCAACTGTTTCAGTTTGTAACATCATTATGTGAGCTATGTCCCTCTTTCCGGCCTCCTGTCCCCCAAGTATGTCATGCTTTGTTCAGATGTCTTGCAGTAAGAGGGTCAGAGGTATGTGATAAAATTATTTAGTGACTACACTCAAGGTATCATCCCATTGAATTAGCTGACTCCTGGAAGTGGTATGCGGCAGTGGCCATGAATATGGTCTAACACCCTGGACATTCTGTGGAAATCTGTACATATGAGAGTTATGTATGGTTGGCCATTGTGAAGTGACTGCCAAGACTGTGTAGTACTGTTGTGTGTAGATGTTTGTTCGGCTGAGTAGGGAGAGTAGCAGATGTGAGTGTCACAGACCCTTTTTCTATCTGACTGTGCATGCTGCTATCGCTACTGGTGGTCTAGCAAGTGTGTATTTTTGTAGGGGCAGACTGAGGAATGTCTTGTAACACCACAGGATTTCCAGTACACTGTGAGTTGGGCCAGTATATGTCAGTGTAGTGTGTGACTAGGAATCAGGATATGTTCATTCAAACAATCGTTCTACTCTAGAGTTCATTTGGGGTATTGGTATCTTGTTGTGACTGTGGTGCAAATGGTTGTGGGTGGACATTTATGGACCGCTATCTGTTTTTCCATACAGTTCCATCCCTGTAGTGCATGATATATTTGGATATACATGGGTAATTGCCCAGAGCTGATTTGGGTTAGTGTCATGTTGGTCTTACTGTGGTCCAGAAGGTGCTGGATGACATGGTTGGCAGCTGTCACAGGTTTTTCCATTCTGTTACATGACTGCATTCATACCTCTCCACTTTTTAGATGTCTAGACACTGTCCAGATATGTGGCTCATATGTTTTGTCTGTTGGCCTCAACAGTTCTGGGTTTCTGAGAAATCACTGGGATGATGTGAGCATTGACATCAGTAAATAAAAACATTCATTTGTGTTTCAGACCTGGAATCTATCTGGCATTGTATGTTAAAGCAAACCATGCCACTTTAGCAGACCTCTACACATATGATAGCCATATTTCAAAGATGTCACTATTGTTTGCCCTTTATCCCCCCTCATTTGTTGGACTTTTTGCAGATGTGTTGCAGTAAAAGGTTGGTTATCTGTCTATATATATATCTATGAATGAATATATATATATATATATATATATATATATATATATATGTGTGTGTGTAGAGAGAGAGAGAGAGCGATATATATATATATATATATATATATATATATATATATATATATATATATATATATATATATATATATATATATTGGTATATATAACAATACTATGGATATATAATTCCCCCTTATGTTGAATGACTGTTGTGCATGATATGTTTGTAAACACATTACAAAGCCCTGAAGCTCAGGTGGTGTGGAGGTCGATTGCTGTGCACAGTGCCCTGGGTTCCATACTTGGCAGTGATTACTTTTTTCATTAATGCTAAATGACCAGAATGAATGATATGCTTGTAAAAGTGTTGTAGATAACCACAGCTCAGATGATGTAGTGGTATGTTGCTGTGATTGTAGTGCTCAGCATCCTGGGTTTGAGACTTGGCAGGGCTGATTGTTTTGTTGCCGGGCAGAACAAGGGCTGATGGAGACAGAGTGATTAAGGCACTTTTAAGCAGCTGTAAGTGGGTTTGCATTGTTTTGCGCAGAGCTAAGCGATGCTAACACACGGTTAAGCCCTGTTAGCTTCACTTAGCACCGCTTACTCCCGCTTACACCCACTCTAAATTTTTAAAAAAAAAAGACAAAAAGGTGATAGGAAAGTGGTGAAATGGGGGCAAGCAGAGGGTAAAACATTATAAAAAGCAGCTAGGGATGTGCAGGATGGGTGTAGGAAAGGACCATAGCTCTACACTTCTTCTGCAGCAACAGCAGTGAATTAAATGTGTACAGTTTGGCATTTACAGCCTCAAACCCCACAGGGAGGGGTGTTAGTGACAGACATTTGCAGAGTAATCTGTGGGTTGATTGATTACTTTCACTGTGCATGGGGGAAAAATATAGAGCTATGTATGGGACAATTTTCTTTTGTGGGACAGGTGCCCTTTTTTTAAGGTAAGAGTGGGATGTTGGGGAAGGGCTGTAGGTATGTTTGGGGAGGTAGGTTGGGTGAGATAGGTTGCATTTGCAGACAGGCAAGGCAGACAAGATAGTATACAGGGGCGGTATATGACACATGTGAGGGGTAAACACCTTTGATGGGGAGGGTGGTTGGGAATCCGAAGCCCATGAGCCCCCAAATGGATACAATGGGTCTGAGGTCCCCAGTCATTGGCAGTCACCACTGCACATTCACGGCCCCAAAGGTGGCTGTGCTGGGGGCTGGACTGGAGGGGTGGACTGCCCCTCAAGGTGTGCCAGGTAGCCCTCAGTCTGGCGCAGCTGCCCACCCAACACTGCCCGGATGGCTCTGTGCACCAAACCCTGAAACTGACTGGGTGACAGGCTCCTGTCTGCGCCCACTCGCAGGGGAGATGGGCCCTGTCCCCTGAGGCAGTTCCACCCAAAGGTGGTGCAGGACCAGTGGAGGAGGAAATCCTGGGTTGGATCCCAGATGTGCTGGGGCTCGATGCCATTGCCAGATAAGGTGGGACAGGCAGATCTGCCTGGATCTGCCTTCCCAAACATGCTATGGTGTTGAGGTTTTAAAAAAAATATATGTTGGTTAGTCATGAACAACACATTTCAAGATTAGTTATAACAACATGCATAGGTGTTCCAATTAACCCACTAAACAGATCTTAAACAGTTGCATAGCAAAACAAACACATGCATAAATGGAACAACAGTATGCATCATAACAGCATGCCAGTAACATTGATGGCAACAGGTCACCAACAATGGTATTTGAACAAGGTATATTAACATGCAATCAATCAAATATATGAACAATAATAGAACATAAGTCCCAACATTAGGTTTGGAGAAAAACATACCTGTAGTATATGAATTATAGCATTGATCCAGATGACGGGTGGGGAGGGCGGGCACAAAAAGTCCATTAACAACTGTTTATGCTTCTACTTTCCACAAATGTACTGCTCAATACTCTATGGATCAGCCCTCACTTTACATCTGCCTATGCCCCATAGCTTCTGTAGCACAAACATACCTATTAAACTGGAAGCCTCGAATGGTATGGGGCAAACTGTGACAACTCTGGGTACATGATTACAGTGGACTCATACATGTCAAGGTTACATATCTGGCACAGGAGGGGTACCCAAAACTGCTGTTATGTGAGTGTGCTACTGGCATACTTCATCTGGTTTCCTATCTGTATCCAGGGTTATTGGCAGCAGTGACCACTAGCTGTGACAGCATGACACTTGAGATACATGTATTGGGAAGAGTGCATGTTGTATGTACCTATCCTACTGTCATTTGCAGGCATGGGCATGTGGTCGGACAGTTGAACAGTTATACATAGTTTATTAGTATACCCTTCATACAGCTACTACCAACATTTCTTTTCCTGTAAAACCTGTGGAGAAAATATCTGTTAACACTATCTGACTGTTTTTACATTTATTCCTGATTCCTTGTGTGTAGATATGAACACATCTTAGTACCACTTCCTGGATTTGAACCGTGTCTGGGTGTGCAAAATTAACAACTAAGTTATTTCTCATCACACTGAGTTACTAGGGAACTGCTATTTCTTGCTTCACTCATTTCTGTCTAATAGTCTCTTGCTTAGACAGTCTGAACTTGTAATCCTGTGATGCATGCATGACAGATAGTTATTGTACTGTGCATTAATACTTTGTATTACTACAGTCTGCAAAGCAAAGGTTAACACAAGGCAATGCTGGATGAAACACACTTTGAAACTTTACACATTACTATTCAGGGTTCAGAGCAGTATATATTTCACATTTCAATTATATCTTGTTTTACAGCTCCACCATCTACAGTTTTTCTGAACAGCTGGTTCACAGAACAACCTCAGTAAATGTATACTGTCACAACCATATTTGCTGTGAAGAACCTGTATACATTCTATATGTCTACAACAACATACCAGAATACACACAACAGTTTTTTGTAGGGATCTGTATTACACATCAATATTAGTTGGTCATACTTTTTTATTTATTCAGTTCACACAGTAACAGTATACCTACTAGCAGTAAGCAATGTACTCCTTCTTAGCTATTTCAACAATATACTTCAAAATAGATTTGTACTCACCAGCCTGTCATTGCAACCTCAGCAGTCTGTCAGCATGGGCGTCTGTGTTACTAGCCCTCTCTGCTGCAGCTGTAGGGGAGAAAAACAAACATTTTGCATACCCGTCTATCACATTCTCAGGCTAGTATTTCTTACAAACTACTTGATAGTGATACGTACTCACTACTGGAGCATTCCATGCATCTTGGATCCACTGGGCTAAGAGTGCCCCCTTCCTCCGCTTTAGGTCAGCATAGTGGTGCTGTACTTTCTCACCAGTCCGGGGGATGCCAGTAGCACTGGTGAGATCACTTGTGAGATGGTCCCAGGCCTCAGCTTTGTATTGTGAGCCCTGGTACTGGCCCTGCAGCAGTCTCTTCTCATGGTTTACTACAAGGAGTCCAGCCATGACCCTGGACTCCTGAATGCTCCAGAGCTGGACCCAAAAGCATGTTTCTTCACTTACACCAGCCGTAGTACCTGCACAGATGAACTATAATAGATTCTGGCTGTATTCCCAACTGCCCCATTTAAATATGGCAATATTCCCACCCTTTGCTGTCATTGGACCATTTTGAACATGTTTAGCTTTGCTAAGCAGTGCACAAATCTGCTAAGCTGAGTTGAACAGTGCTTAAAGGGGTAATTGCTGAGCACTGCTTAACAGTGCACAAATCTGCTTAGCTGAGCTACCTGCTGCTTAGCATTCACCTCTAAGCGATGCTTAAGCATGGTAAGTATAGCTTATCATTGCTAACCATTGCTCACTTTTCATTTTTAGAAAATATCAGAATAATGACTTCATTTACTCAATGTATATGATTTACTTTACATGACATCCATCTACGTGCTTTCATTACATTAGCAAGGGGTGTGACTATACTGTATGGGACACTTGTGTATACATGGGTGGTTTCACATGGTATATGCAGTCACACTTCCATTTTACACCAGCTACACTACCCTGGTTGACAAAACCCAGTTACTACATAATTTAAGTTGAAAATAATAATTTTAACACTGCTTTCACATATAAAAATAACTTGGCTGTCTTGGTACCCGAACCCTGAACACCTGCATGAAAAGCCAGGACTCTAACTATTACACTACCTCAGTTTTGGAATTTCAGCTGTATATTTTTATTTATCTCCTATGGGATGTTTAAGCAATGCTAAGCAGAAGGCCATAATGCGCACATCTGCTCAGCTACACTTAAACATTCCTTATTATGGAAAAAATATATTATATTATTTCTGACCTTCCACATGTTTCTTGTTTCTCTGAGGTTGACATGTATGTGAGGCAGGCATCTGGGCATTCTGCATAAATCTGTTGAGTTGATAGATATGGCCATATGACACTTTCAAATGGCAGACATTTCTGTTTCAGTCTTCATACTCTGCAGGGAGTCCGTGCTACTGGAAACCTGTTATTCCATCAGCTTTCAGGTTTGTCAGTGCACTATTTAGGACATGTCCCTATTTTTGTTTCTTTGTCACCCCATTATTTATGGCTTTGTACTGCTTTATTGCTCCAGGAGGGTGAAATGTATGTGAGGCAGGCATCTGGGCATTCTGAAGACACCTGTACAGTTAACGGTTATGGCCATACGGCACTTTAATAATGCAAGGGGTGTGTAACAGAACCTCTCATATACCCCCAGCATTTCCTCACAGATCTACAGGCTGTTTCAGTGTCCACGGACACTGACGACACTTGCAATGTGCTGTATGGCACTTTTGCAATGCAGGGGGTGTGTGACAGAACCTGTCACACATCCCCTGCAATTTCTTACAGATCTACAGGCTGTTTCAGTGTCTGTGGACACTGACAAATTACTATTTTATTAGCTGTCAGTGTCCGCGGACCCTGACAACACTTGCAAAGTGCTGTACAGCACTTTTGCAATGCAGGGGGTGTATGACAGAATGTGTAACACACCCCTGCATAGTTTCTTGCTCCCCTAGCTATTTCAGTGTCTGTGGACACTGAAATTATCATTTTAATTTAATTTCAGTGTCCTCGGACACTGAAATACTTTTGAAAGTGCCGTACAGCGTTTTCTGAGGGCAGGGGGCATGTTCGTAGTCCATGCACTACTTAAACATGCCCCCTGCACTTGTTTATGGTTCATGTCTGTTTAGTCTTAACAGCAGTGCACCTTCATGAATATGCAAGGCGTGCTGCTGTGGCTACACGGACATGAACCACTCTGTGCAGGAATAGCACTATTCCTGCACGGAGTTTATTGAATCCCAGGGATTATTTATTAAAAAGCTCAAAAAGGCTAATTTAAAATGAAAAACATTGGATACCTTCTTTTGAAAAAATTAAGTCATATGGGTTAAGAATCCTCTATGTAATAGTAAACAATGGAAGGTCACCATATTACCAGAATTAAGCAGTCAGAATAAACATTTCCTTTGTTACTTAGACTGAAAGCATATTTAAAGAAGCTTTGAAATTACTAAAAAATTTCAGTAAAACTGAGAAACATATTTCAGAAAAACATGAAGGATGGTATTCATAGCAATAAATGCAAAAATATTTAAGAATATCCACACTGTCAGTGAATGAGTACAGCAAAGGCACAAACCACGATTCATAGAGGCCCACTTATTCTAACGTGAGATGGCCATGAATAAGCATAAGCAAATTAAGTGATAATGAGATGTAAATGAGAGATAATATAATATGTATACCCATTAATAGAACTGCCACGGGAACCTTCCAGAGACTGACTGGGGACATGTTGGGTATCTCATAAGCTTCTATGTTGAAGATACTACAGCAATTCTTGGATGTTCTCTTGGCACATGAGGATCAGTAAACCTTATTCCCAGTGTCATCTTATTTTATGCTACCACTTATAGGGTGACACATTTCCCTGAGGTGCTCATTGTGTCATATTGCACCCAGGAGGTGGAGTGGAATCACAGTAGGAAGGGTTACCATTCCATCAACTGCAGTGGTAGTGCATGATCCATGGGGTGTATCACCAATGTCTCTGCCCAGCATCCTGGCAGTGCACAAGATTCCCATACCTGACACACTAACTCACTCTACCTGCCATCCCAGCATGGTAAGTGGAAAATATTTTTTCTCTTTCTTTTTCTATTTTATATAAGTAGTTATTCATGGTAAATTGAATTGCAAAATACTAAATGACTTTTTCTTTGTTTTGTCTGTCCCCATTTTCTCTCTCTCTCTCTCTCTCTCTCTCTCTCTCTCTCTCTCTCTCTCTCTCCCTCTCCCTCTCCCTCTCTGTTGTTTTTTCTTTCAGGTGATGCTGGTTATTCACTGGACCAATGGCTCATGGCACAAGTGAAAAGTCCAAATAGAGCTGCAGAAGAAAACCTTAATACAGCTTTGTCCCATACCTGTTTTGTCATCTAGAGGGTTTTTGACCTCCTGAAGAAAGATTTTAGGTGCCTTGATGAGTCTGGGGGCATCCTTCATAGGTTCATAGGTTCATACTAGGCTATCTGCCCTAGGGCATTTATAAGCCTAGCCAGAGTGTGTTTGGCTTTCACCACACATTTTAAATGAATTTTGCTATGCCCTTTTTCGAGGTTAGTATACTGTGCCTCTGTCTAACAGTGACACAGAAGTGATGCCCGGGGTAAACCTACGATCTTCCATCCACTCATCAAGATTCCTCTTGAAGAGAGTCAATGAGGGACTGGGATTTTATTCCAGAGTGAAGGGAGCCTCTGGGTTATGAATCTGCCCCTCCAGCATGTCCTATTTATTTCAGTGCTGAGGTTCAAGTCTCTCAAGCGCGTAGCTCGATGGGATTTGGATTTTCTGAGGTGCAGCATGTCCATTAATTCCGGGTTGGACATGGCTTTATACGTCAGGCACAGATCGCCTCTGAGCAGGAGGTATGCCACTGAGTAGAGCTGGAGTTTCTTTAACCGGGCAGCATATGGCATCTGTTTGAGCCCTTTGATCCTCTTGGTGAGGTACTTTTGGGGTCTTTCCAGTTGCTGCAGGTGTCTGGTAAGGTACATCCCAAAAGGGGCATTGTACTCAATTATGGGCCTGATGAGAGATGAGTAAAGAGGCACGATGACCTCCCCTGATCTAGATGTGAATCCCTTCATGATTAGGTGGGCTATATAAAATGTTTTTCTAACCACTTTTGCCACGTGGTTGTCAAATGAGAGATTGCTATCAACTTGGGTCCCCAGGTCCCTAATTACTTCTTCTGTACTTAATGGATTACCACCTATGTGGTAATTTGTTTGCCAAAGGGGATGACTATACACTTTTTAGCATTTAGCTTGAGGTCATGGCTCTGGCACCAGTTGTCTGTTTCTATGAGGCCCTTTTGGAGGATGCTTGTGTTGGCTGGAGAGTCGATTATAGCACCCAGTTTGCAGTCATCTGCGAACTTGGTCAGCCACAGTCCTTCTGTATTGGCCTGTACCTCCGAGAAATATATACCGAACAAGAGATGTCCTAGGACTGAGCCTTCTGGGATGCCACTTGTAACTGGTTTGGAGTCTGACATGGCTCCAGCAATTCTAACCATGTGGGTTCTGTCGTTGAGCCAGTTTGCAACCCATCTAGTGACATAGGGGTTTATATTTAAGCTGGTGAGCTTATCTATAATGCCCGAGTGGGGTATTGTATCGAAGGCTTTTGCGAGGTCCAGGTAGGCTGTGTGGACCACCTTCCCCTCATCAATGGCCTTGGTGACTGTTTCAAAGAAATCAACCAGGTTTAAGAAGCAGGATCTGCCCTTAACAAAGCCGAACTGGGTAGGATCCAGTGTCTGTAGGTCCCCAATATCTTTATTTATGAAGTCCATGATGATCCTTTCCATAGCTTTGCAGACCAAGCTAGTCAGGCTTATGGGGCGATAGTTTCCAGGATCCGTTGAGGCACCACCTTTGTGGAGAGGGACCACTGGTGCTGTACGCCACTCTTTCGGTACATATCCTGTAGTAAGGCTGAGATTGAACAGTAGTTTTATGTTTGGGTTTAGCTCTTCTTGGAATTCATGTAGGATGCAGCCCGGCACACCGTCTGGTCCCATTAATGCTGTGTTTGTTGCTTTGGAGAGGGCAGCTCTTACCTGAGCATCTGAGATGTCAGGGGGGCAGCACTCTGCTGGGATAGATATTTGCCCTTTTGGTGGTGAGGGGGGGGGGAGAAGTTTGCGCTGAACCTGTCAGCTAGGATGTTGGCAATGTCTGTGGGTTCAGTGTATTTTTTGTCATTTTGGACTAATTCTGAGCATATCTGGGAATTCCCACCCAGGTTCCTAACATAACTAAAGAAAGCCTTGTGATTATCCTTAGTGTCCTGTGCAATTTTTATCTCAAAGCCAGCCTTAGACGATTTTATGAGTGCCCGTAGTTTTTTGCTAATACTGATCAGAGATGCCTTCCCTTTTTGGGATTTTGCTCTGTCATGTAGTAGCTTCCTCCTTCTATTGTATAGTTTGTTTATGGCTGGGGTCCACCAGACAGGACGTCTGCCTTTGGAGGATTGGGTCTTGGTTTTATTTGGGATTGCATGATCCATGCATTCCTGAAGGTGTTCATAGAATGCGTTTATAAAGGATTCTGCGGTCTGGGCCATATTTTCCACAGGCCAGGGGCTTTGAAGGATTCCACCTCGGTTTTGAGGAGTGTGAAATTTGCTTTAGAGAAGTTTTTCACTGTGGTTTTCAGGGCAGGTGGTGGAGTCGGGATGTGAATATCCAGTGAGATTAGTTTATGGTCTGATCTTACCAGTGAGGGATACACTTCTGGTCTGGAGCATAGAGTCCCCATGTTGGTGATGATCAGGTCCAGTATGTTTTCCCCTCTTGTGGGAGTGGTAACAAGTTGTTCCATAGCATTTGAGTTTATAAATTCTAGGAACCTTTGGGCTAGGGTGTTGGAGCTAGAGTAATGCTCCCAGTCTATGTTTGGGTAGTTGAAGTCGCCCAATATAATGGTGTTTGGAGAGACCTTCATATTTTCCAGTGTTCTCAGGAAGGCCGAGTGGGGTTCCTGGGTTTGGGAGGGTGGTCTGTAGCAGGCTATAAACTGGAAGGCAGTTTTACCCACTGTTAGTTGCACATGGATAGTCTCTGATGCTTCGTGCTGTGCCACCAACCTGGAGGTGTGGGTATCTTTGACGAATATTGATACTCCCTCCTTTTGTGGTTCGGTCCAAGTTTTGGGGCCAAAAAACATGGTATGAGGTATAACCTGGTAGTGCTGCGGTGCTCTCAGGAGCCTTGAACCAGGTTTCTGTTACTGCACAGATATCGATGTTCTCCATGCTAAGGAGAGTTTCGAAAGTGCATCTTGAGATTTAGACTTCTGGCGTTGAGTAGCATTACTCTTAGTTTCTTATCCCTTGTGATACCTATGGAGGTGGGTTTGTCTTTTGAGCCTTGCCTAAAAAAGGCACTATGGGGGTAGCAAGAGCCTTTGCCAATATCCAAAGCCCAGGGTGACAGGTGCAAGCCATCCCTAGCGAAGCATCGTGGCTTGTCGAGCATGTCATCCCAGGCTGACAGGCATTGGATCCCCTTTGAATGACACCAATACTTAAGCCAATTGTTGAAATTGATCATCTTGTCTTCATATTGTGGCATCATTCTTGGTGAGGGTAAGATGCTACTCAAGGTCAGGGTCATACTGGCCTGGGCTACATGCTCAGAGAGCTCCTCTATGTCTCTTTTCATGTAGTCCAGGGAGGTACGTCTCAGGTCATTCACACCAGCATGGAAAATGACAGAGTCATATTTGTACTTGCCTTGGAGTGACCTGAGTGCTTGTGTTATGTGGCGGATCCTAGCGCCCGACAGGCAGCTCACCGTGACCTTCTCCTTGTTCAACCTGGTGAGCGGGATGTCAGTGTGCCTGACGATAGAGTCACCTATTACAAGTGTATCAGGTGTGTTGTTTAGCCTTAAGGGCTGTGACTGTTTGGCACACTGGCTTTGTGAGCTATGTGTTGCACGTGTTTTGTTTTGGGGTAGCGGTTGCTTGTGTGTCTGTTCTGGAGGTCTCTGCTGCTTAGGCAGATTTTTATTTAGAGCCTCTGAGTATGTTTTTGTGTGTTTATGTGTTTGGTTTGCTGTCGTGGTAGGTCTATGTGAGACTGGAATTGTAGTGAGTGTGGTTTCCTTCTCCTCCTGACTGGTTTTGCCAGTACTGAGTTGAGAGAGCTTAGCCTCCAGTATGGCTATATGGATGCATCTCTCACATGTGTTGGAATTTGTTGGGAGGAGGAGAGGGTTGTCTGTGTACATGAGGCAGTTGTAACATTGCCTCAAGATTCCCAGATTCACCAGCTGGACCAGAGAGGATATTGACAACTGACCTTTGGACATGCTAGAATAGTATTGGGAATTCCTTTATAATTGAAAAAAAAGGGCCAATAGGGAATGAGGTACTCAAGGGGAGTTTGTGAGGGTGTAGTGCTTTTAATTTTTTAGTGCTGACTTATATAATTGCTTTAGTGGGCAAGTGCCAGCTAACTTAAATGCAATGTGTTACAGGTAACTTAATGCAAAAACGACAAACAGTAACTTTCTTTCAAGTGAAACAAAGAAATAAGTACAGTAAGCAATGCAGATATCACTAGGGATCCACAGAAGCACTGAAAAGATGCATTTTAGGTGGAATTGGCGTTTCAGGGAAATAACAAGCAAACAAACAACAAGCATACAAACAAAGCTAGATTCAGCAGGCCTGGATCTAGTCTATGCTACAGCAAACAAGGTGTACCAATTTCAGTAAGAAACAGTTCAAATATGCAGGCACTATAAGCCTTTAACCAGAAATTCCCAGCTCAGAAGGGCAGAGTCCAGCCTCTCCTCCCACAAGAGTGCAGACCACAAACCTTCTTAATGTAAAATAACTGGCTTGAAGCCCAAGTGCTTAAACCAGAACTAATACACTTTTAGAATAACAGACACTGAGCCCTCAATCAGCAGTTCCCAACTTAGAAGGATGTAAGCTACCTGTCCTGCCACCACAGTGCAGGCCACAAACCTTCCTAATGTAAAACAACTGGTCTGAATCCCAAGTGCTTAATCCAAAAGACTTAGAATGATAGCTACACTTTAATCAAGTTACAACCAAGCAGTAATAAATACAATTGAATACTTTAAAGAATGCCTGGATTAGAGTTCAAGTTATACAAACAAAGCTAGATTCAGCAGGCCTGGATCTAGTCTATGCTACAGCAAACAAGGTGTACCAATTTCAGTAAGAAGCAGTTCAAATATGCAGGCACTATAAGCCTTTAACCAGAAATTCCCAGCTCAGAAGGGCAGAGTCCAGCCTCTCCTCCCACAAAAATGCAGACCACGAACCCTTTTAATGTAAAATAACTGGCCTGAAGCCCAAGTTCTTAAACCAGAATTAATACACTTTTAGAATAACAGACACTGAGCCCTCGATCAGCAGTTCCCAACTTAGAAGGATGAAAGCTACCTGTTCTGCCACTACAGTGCAGACCACAAACCTTCTTAATGTAAAACAACTGGCCTGAAGCCCAAGTGCTTAAACTAAAAGGCTTAGAATGAGTTACACCAAGCAGTAATAAATACAATTGAGTACTTTTAAGATGACGCAAAAGCAAAATAAAGTAGGAAGAAACACAAATACAGAAAAAGCAGATAGATTTTTTTTTTGAGTGAGCAAATGAGATGGGCCCAGGAGTTACAGGACAGAAACAAGTGCAAATGCAGGCCTTCAAATCAGAAAGTTGAGAGAGATGGAAGACCGCCCAAACGGCCAATAACTACAAATTCTGGGCCAGAACCACTCCTTATGTGGTAGACAGGTTACCTAGTGCTTACCACTTCCACTGATAAGCTAGAAGGCTTCTCTCCAACACAGAAAGGCTTGGGGGGCTCAGAAGCTTACAAATAGTCCTGGATACAGCAAATCTGTATCTGGAACACTAATTACAGGAAAGGTAGGAAACAGGCTTACAATTTTTTTTTTCAGAAATGTAGCAAAAACAGTAGTAAAAACAATTCACATGCAGTGCAAGCTGGCACACCTGAGTATGTAGCAATATTAGTCCACACACAGTTTGGAAAAATGTAATTAAATTAAAAAGGACTAAAAGCAAGTGCAGAAAGGGTTTATTAGGTAGAATGCGGTAAAGAGATGGGAGTGGGGGAGTGTCCTAGATCAAATCTACAGTGGGGTGGGCACTGCAAAAGCCACCAAATTTAAACTACAACCAAGAACAGGGGGGGGGGGGGAGAGTTTCAACAGAGATGTGAGGAATCACAGTGCAAATTATAAAACCAAAAAATATATATACTGATCTCTGTATATTTGCAGAACAGTAAGACAACAGATATCTAAGCAACAATTTAACTCTATAATACAGAATAATACAGAAAAATATACTCAGCTCTATATATTTGCAGATAGTCTTGTAGGGCTGTCTTTCAACACACAGGTTCCACTTTAAATGCAGACTGCTGCTTTTAACAGGTCAAATTAAGGGAACCTTGAGTTAACAACACGCAAGCAATAGAAACCAAAATGAGGGGGGGGGGCAGTTTCAACAGAGATGTGAGGAATCAGAGTGCAAATTATAAAACCAAAAAAATATATACTGATCTCTGTATATTTGCAGAACAGTAAGACAACGGATATCTAAGCAGCAATTTAGCTCTATAATAGAGAATAATACAGAAAAATATACTCAGCTCTATATATTTGCAGATAGTCTTGTAAGGCTGTCTCTCAACACACAGGTTCCATTTTAAATGCAGACTGCTGCTTTTAACAGGTCAAATTAAGGGAACCTTGAGTTAACAACACACAAGCAATAGAAACCAAAATGAGGGGGTGGGGAAGACAGTTTCAACAGAGATGTGAGGAATCAGAGTGCAAATTATAAAACCAAAAAAATATATACTGATCTCTGTATATTTGCAGAACAGTAAGACAACAGATATATCTACTGCATGCTGAATGTTTACTGCAAGTTGCATTCTGCCCAACAAGACCGCGCAACAGTCTGGTGGTGAAGTGACCCATGCTGTGACTCCAGCTCCCAGTTCGAGTCCTACTATGACTAATAGTGTCCAGTCAGCACAGCAGTAGTCTGGGAACCCATGAGGCACTTGACTGCACAAGTAAGGAGGTCACATCTATTGCAGAAATATGGACCACAATATTCGGGTTAGTTTCCTTTCTTGTAAAAATATAGAGAGCATAATTGATGCATGCAGTGATATCTATGAGCTGTGCTGTGTAAAGCGTAGTCTGCTGTCACTTTTCATTCCTTCACATCTTCAAATAATTCTTATTTTTTTTTAATTTCATAAGTCATATTAATTTGTAATTACTCACACTGATATTTCTTGGAACCCCTTTACTAAACAGATATTTGCCATACGTCAAATGGGCTGCCATGAGGATAAAGTTTTCTTCCTCATGGCTGTAGTTGTTCTTTCTCTGACTTGATCCATTGTTCTGCATCATTATTATACATTAAAATATACCACAGTCATGCACAAAAACTTTTGATGTAATCATCAAACAATACAACAATGAAAGCATGCCTGCCATCCTTATAGAAAAAAGGTAGGTGACACAAACCCCATAATTACATGCATACACAAGCAAAATCTCAGTCCGGCCAAGTAAAGTTGTGCTATAGTAGCATTTGCACTATCATATACATCGTCATAATGGTAAAGCAATTTATTTTGTTAACAGATTCATCCTTCCCCAAGACCTTACCACTGTCATATTCATAATACTGTATTTTTTATTATTCAGTAACACAGAAATCTGCAAGTAAAGACACAATTGTTGAGCCAACAAGACACACTTGGCATTTCAGTACTTCACAATTAAATCAATGTATTTCTACTATGTATGCACACTTGCTAAATGACACCAAAATATTTTTTCAGTGAACACTAATCATTTCCACAGCTTCTATCATGCTTTTTCATGTAAAAATGACAGTTCTACAGCATTCACTAAAACCATTGTACTATACCCATCTTATGATTAAGACAAAACATTTCTTGAAGTGAACTCATTAATTTTACATTATTATCAAGTGTTTCATATTAAGTTACAATATTTCTGTTATTTTATTACTTTAAAAAGTCTACAATTTCCTAGGTTGTTTGCCACCTACCTCAAGTAATCACAAGTTAATATGGCAGTATTAAACTTTTCACTAAATTTTGGTTCATTTACACATTTTGTGTGCAAATGATGCCCTTTTATATTTTTGTCTATGAAATGCAGTAAAAGTCAAATGTGTATGGACACTTATGCTTGTAATTAGGTCTTGGTTTCTTATGAAAGTGGCCTTGGGTTCATTTAAACACCCTTGGGACAATGGCAGTATTTGCAGCAGTTCCCAGCAGTCCCCAGCATGCAGTAGGAGCATGCAGCTAGCTCCAGTTATGCTCATAGCTTACTACATTTAGAAAAAGCAAAATAAAATCATATGCATGTGAGTTTGTACAACCACGAACGATAATCCCTGCCCATCTAATATCATCTGGCCCACCTCAAATCACTCAACATTTAATAAAAGTTGGTACTCATGGACACAGAAATATTAACCACCCCCCCTCCCCCCAAAATGAATAAATAAATACTGCTGATATAGTGCATGAAGCATGTATAAATGAAATTTGTGTGCAGTGATAGAAAAAGGTAGCTAAGGCATGCTCAACAGCAGTAGCAATTGTAAGTAATACTAAAAAATGATGATTGCATATGACTGTTATCCATCATATGAATGAAATGTGAATGTATTCCTTAAAAACACATGTAGGTGATAAGAATTTTTGGTCAAACCAAATTTGCCGATAATAACAGTACCTTGTGTAATTGTCCTATTGGTTAACTGAATTTAGTTAAGGTCATGTCCTGCTCATACTTTTCTTCCTTCTGTTTCTGGCACTTTGAATGTGGGCATCACCTGTAAAGGCAAGAAGCTGCACTCCAAGCTGCTCAAATGAGGAGACCGAGATTATGGTCTACCTTTTTAGAGACTACTATTTGGAAAAGATTAAGATCCAGACATGTGTAAGGGCCAGTTAGTGGAAAAAAATAGATATCTGGCAAGAGCTGGTTGAAAACCTGTCATCCCTGACATGCATTACCTACTCTGGCCAGCAATGCCACCAAAGAAGCATAGGGCTGACCAGTTGGCTAAGTGGGTTGACCAGGTAGTAGTGAGAAGGCCACAGTTCTATAGTAAGTATAACTTTTTTATGAGCATACTAAAAATAAAATAATCTGTAACAATGTTGCATAATTAAAAGTATTTGCTAGAAGGTATATATGTTTCTATAAGTATGTATCTATAATGATATAATAATGCAAAAGAAAGTACGAACATATCTAAACACAAAACTGCATCTGTATACAAATATTTTCAATGTTTAGGTCATAACATAATTTTGTGTATAAATACACATGTATATGTGTGAGCAAATAAATATATGTATGCAGATATATGTCTGTAAATTACAGATATACATCTGCATGAGTACACTTACAAGCACCCCAGGATTCAATAAACTCCGTGTAGGAATAGTATTATTCCTACACTGAGTGAATGGTGTCCATGTCCGCATAGCCTTAACAGCAGCGCACCTTACATATTAATGAAGGCGCGCTACTGAGAATGACTCTGCAGACACGAGCACTGAAGGAGTGCAGGGGGTGTGTTTCAGTAGTGCTCACAGATTCAACATGACTCCTGCACTCTGAAAGTGCCATACATCACTTTCTAAATGCTTTCAGTGTCCACTGACAGGTACTGTCACATACCCCCTGCATTTTCAAAGTGCTGTATGGCACTTTCTAAATACTTTCAGTGTCAGCGGACACTGAAAGCAGGAATTTAAATGGGAAGCAATGCAAGGTGTGTGTGACAGGTACTGTCACAAACCCCCTGCATTGTCAAAGTACCATATGGTACTTTCTAAATACTTTTAGTGTCCACGGACACTGAAAGCAGGAATTAAAATGGGAAGCAATGCAGGGGATGTGTGACAGGCACTGCCACTCCCCATTGCTTTGTCAAAGTGCCTTACAGCACTTTCTAAATGCTTTCAGTGTCTGAAGACACTGAACACAGGAATTTAAATGGGAAGCAATGCAGGGGGTGTGTGACAGGTACTGTCACACACCCCCTGCATTTTGAAAGTGCTGTATAGCACTTGCCATACATCTCAATCTCTTAGAGCACAAAATCTGGACAAAGCATAAAATGATAGGGGCATACCTCTCAACCTATTAGAGCAATAAATCTGGACAAAGCGTAAAATGATGGGGGCATACTTCTCAACCTCTTAGAGCAAAACATCTGAACAAAGGCTAAAATGATGGGTGGACAAATAGGGACAGATTTTAAATAATCACCCTTACAAACTTAGAAAGTTGATAGAGGAACAGGGTTTGTATTAACATAACATGTTCAGAAGGATTAGAAGTCTGAAACTCAAATGTATGCTATTATGTGATGAGTTCAATCCTGATATTGCCCATACAGACGTAGAGAGTTGATAGAATGATAGGTCATGCATTACCAAATATGAATTACAATTAGTATTAATACATGTAAATAAAGTGCTTGTATTAATTTTGTCCATTTTAAGTTAAGTTTAAGCATAGCTGAGCGGGTTTGCATGTTGCGGCCCTCTGCTCAGTATTGCTTAAACATCTTATAGGAGCTAAATACAAATGCATAGCTACAGTCTTCATCTGCTGATTTGGCCTTGTGGTATGTTGCTCTGACAGTAGTGCACAGGGTCCTGGGTTCAAGTCTTGGAAGAGAAATGCATGGTGGTAACACAACATTCCAGAGGCTCAGGAAATTAACTTTCTTGGGTGGACTAAGTCAGGGAACCTTGTTGGCTAGGCTTACTTAGGCCCCTGGGCCAATAGCCTAGTATGAACCTATGTAGTGGTTAGAGTCCCGGCTTTGCATGCAACAGTTCACGGTTTGAGTATCAAGACAGGCCCTTTATTTTTACATAGGAAAACATTGTTAAAATTAGTTTTTTATTTTAAATTATGTAGTAATTGATATTTGTTAACCAGGGAAATGTAGCTGGTTCAAAATGGAAGTGTCCGTGTATATAACATGTGAAATCACCCATGTATACACAAGTGTCCCATAGAGTATAGTCACACGGAAGGTAATGTAACAAAATCACATAGGGGACATCATGTAAAGTAAATCATATACACTGAATAATATGTCAGTAATGATTAATTAATTTACAATTCTGATATTTTGTTCTTAAATGAAAACTGAGCTTAGCAGTTTTCAGCTCTGCTCAGCTGGTTTGAGCATTATTTAGACATTAATTCTAAGCAGCAGTCAGCCCAGCTAAGTGGATTTGTGCACTGTTAACCACTGCTCAGCATTTTCCCCTTTAAGCACTGCTCAACTCAACTTGGCAGATCTGTGTACTGCTAAGCTGTACTCAACATTTACAAAATGGTCCAATGATGGCAAAGGGCAGGAATATGGCCTTATTTAAACTACACAGGAAGGAATACAGCCAGAGCCTGTTGTAATTTTATCTGTGTAGGAACCATGTCTGGCACTGGAGAGGGAGTGCACTTCTGGGCCCACCGCTGGGACATTCCAGAGTCCAGGGTCATGGCTGAACTCCTCATTGAACACCATGATGACAGACTGTTGCAGGGCCAGTACCAGGGCTCACAGTACAAAGCAGAGGCCTGGGACCATCTGGCACGTGATCTCACCAGTGCTACTGGAATCCCCCAAACTGGTGAGCAGGTATGGCATCATTATGGTGACCTAAAGCATAGGAAGGGGGTACTCTTGGCCCAGTGGATGCAAGATGCTCATGCACGGAATGCTTCAGTGGTTTGTAAGTATCTCATCCATAGCTGTACCAAATTCCAGCCTGAGTATGTGACAGACAGATATGCATAATGTTTGTTTTTCCCCCTATAGCTGCAGCAAAGAGGGCTAGCAATGTGGAGGCCCATGCCGACAGGCTGTCAAGGCTGTGCTGACAGGCTGGTGAGTACAGATCTATCTTGCAATATATAGTGTCATAAATAAGAAGGAGTATATTGTTTACTGCCAGTAGGTATAGTGTGTTGTGTGTCTACTGAATAAATAAAGTTTGCCAGACTAATATTGATCTACAGGATATGCAGTAGTAACGCACTGTGTCAAATTACTAAAATAAAGACTTATACCTCAAACTGTTGTGTTTACTCTGGTATGTTGTTGTACAAATAGAATGTGTACAGGTTCTTCACAGCAAATATGGCTTTGACAACATGAATTAACTGAGGTTGTTCTGAGAACCAGCTATTATGCAAAACAGTAGATTGTGGAGCTGTAAAACAAGATATACATGAAATATGAAATATGCTATGCACTAAGATCTGAACCCTGAATAGTAATGTCTA
Organism: Protopterus annectens; assembly: GCF_019279795.1. Taxonomy (NCBI): domain Eukaryota; kingdom Metazoa; phylum Chordata; order Ceratodontiformes; family Protopteridae; genus Protopterus; species Protopterus annectens. The sequence goes on from NC_056729.1 coordinate 570,167,060, forward strand.
ATGTATTATAGTATGCTCCCTGCAGCATTGCCTTGTGTTAACCTTTGCTTTCTAGATTGTATTATTTCAAAGGATTAATACACAGTTCACTAACTATCTGTCATACATGAATCTCAGGATTACAAGGTCAGACTGTCTAACCAACAGAGTATTAGGCAGAAATTAGTCAAACAAGAAACAGTAGATCCCAGTAGCTCAATATGATGAGAAACAGCCTTGTTGCTCATTTTATCACACCCAGACACGGTTTGAATCCAGGGAGTGGTACTGAGATGTGTGCATATATACACTCAATAAAGCTTGAATATTTGTAGAAACAGTCAGATAGTGGTAACAGATATTTTCTCCACAGGCCTTACAGGTAAAGAAATGTTTGTAGCAGCTGTATGAAGGGTATACTAATAAACCGTGTACAGCTGTTCCACTGTCCAACCCCATGCCTACAAATGAAAACAGGATAGGTGCATACACTCTAGGGACCTAAACCTTGTCACCACAATAAACAGGACATGCTGGAGGGATAGATTCCTGTCCCAGAGACTTCCTATACTCTGGAACAAGCTACCTATCTATGTCAAGCAAAGTTCCTCATTGGCACTCTTCAAGAAAAATCTTGATGAGTGGATGGAAAATAGAAAATACAAACCAGGGATCATTTCTGTGGCTCTGCTTGACATGGGCACAGGAAATTAACTTTCTTGGGTGGGGTAAGCTAGGGAACCTTGTTGGCTAGGCTTACTTAGGCCCTTTGGCCAATAGCCTAGTACCTACCTATGAACCTATGAAACTACACCTTGCACTCTTCCCGATACATGTCTCTTAAGTATCGCACTGTCATGGCAAGTGGTCACTGCTGCCAATAACCTTGGACACAGATAGGAATCCAGGTGAAGTATGCCAGTAGCAGACTCACTCAACATCAATGCAGAGTAGTCCTTCTTTATCAGATATGTAAACCTGACATGTACAAGCCCCCTCTAGTAATGTACCCATAGTTGTCACAGTCTGCCCCATACCATTGCAGGATGACAGTTTAACAGGTATGTATGCATTTGCTACAGACACTATGGGCCATACGTAGATGTAAAGTGAGGGCAAACCTCTAGAGTATTGAGCAGTACTGTTGTGAAAAATAGAAGCCTATACAGTTGTTAATGGACTTTTTCTCTCCCCCTACCCCTCATCTGCATCACTAATTATTATGCATGTGCTACGGGTATGTTTTTTTCAAAACCTAATGTTGGGACTTGTGTTCTATTATTGTTCATATATTTAATTGGTTGCGTATTAATATACCTTGTTCAAATACCACTGTTGGTGGCCTGTTGCTGTCAATGTAACCAGCATGCTGTTACAATGCTTACTGTTGTTCCATTTATGCATGTGTTCTGTTTGCTATGCAACTGTTTCAAATATGTTGTTTTGGGTTAATTGGAACACCCATGCAGGCTGTTATAACTAATTTAGAAATGCTTTGTTCATGACTAACCAATATATCTTGGAAAATCTCAACACCATAGCATGTTTGGGAATCTGCCTGTCCTGCCTCATCTGGCCATGGCACTGGGCCCAAGCATGTCTGGGATCCAACCTGGAACTTCCTCCTCCACTGGTCCTGCAACACCTTCGGGTGAAACTGCCTCAGGGGACAGGGACCCGTCCCCCCAGGCGCAAGCACGGAAAGGAGCCCATCACCCACTGTATTTTCCAGGGTATGGTATTCAGTGTCATCAGCCCCATGTTGATGGTGCACCTCGATGAGCAGGCTGCCCTTGTTGTCCAGCCCCAGCACAGCCACCTTTGAGACCATGAAGGTGCAGTGGTGACTGGCCATGGCTGGGGACCTCAGTCCCACTCTATCCATTTGGGGGCTCATGGGCCTCTGATTCCTAACCACCCTCCCCGTCCAAGGTGTTTATCCCTTCATGTGTCATATACCACCCCTGTCTGCTGTCTTGTGTGTCTTGTCTGTCTGTGAATGCAACCTATCCTACCCAACCTACCTCCCCAAACATACCTATAGCCCTTCCCCAACATCCCACACTCACCTTAATAAAAAAGGCATCTGTCCCACAAAAAAATCATTGCCCCATACATAACTCTACATTTTGCCCCCATGTTTATTGATGTAAATCAGTCTGTACTCAAATTACTCTACAAATGTATGTTGCCAACACCAAACCCTGTGTTGTGTGAGGCAGCAAATTCCAAATTTTCCACATCAGTCACAGCTGTTGCTGCAGAAGAAATGTAGAGCTATGGTCCTTTCCTACACCCATCCTGCACATCCCTAGCTGCTTTTCCTAATGTTTTACCCTCTGCTTGCCCCATTTCACCACTTTGTATCACCCTTTTTTCTTTTCGTTATTTAAAATTAGTGCAGGTTTAAGCAGGAATAAGTTATGCTAAATGTAGCTAAGGGGACTTAAGCATCTCTTAGCATCACTTAGCTTCATGCAAAACCACGCAAACTGCTTACAACTGCTTAAAAGTGCTTTAATCACTCTGTCTCAATCAGCCCTTGCTGCCCAGCAACAAAATAATCAGCCCTGCTAAGTCTCTGCCTCAGGACCCTGTGCACTACAATCACAGCAACATACCACTAACACCATCTGAGCTGTAGGAATTTGTAATGCTTTAACAAACATATCATGCATTATGGTCATTTAAAATTAGTGAAAAAAGTCATCATTACAAAGTCTTGAGCCCAGCACCCTGTGCACTACAATCCCAGCAATGTACTACTACACCATCTGAGCTGAGGGAATTTGTAATGCTTTTACAAACATATCATGCATTACAGTCATTTAACACAAGGGGAAAATACACAACCCTGGCAAGACTTAAACCCAGGACCCTATGCATTCTAGTCATAACAGCTACCTCTACTCTACACGAGCTAGCAATTAATGATGCTTCAGTAAATATATCATGCAGGACCATCATCCAACATTAGGGAAAAATCTGTGGAATTAGTAATGTTATATACATATATGTATGTATGTATGTATGTATATATATATATATATATAGGTCCCCTTCAAAACATCTAAAACCCATAACATATACTTTCATAACATTGAGACCAGAACATCTAAAACCCATAACATTGAATTTCATAACATCTAACAGTACAAATCACATGAAAATAACATCCCCTCCACATATAATGACATATAATGACACCAAACTACCAAACACACTTTTTACTATGCTTCTGCAGGGGGCTTGATACAGTGGGTATAGGAAATTAACTTTTTTCCACTGTAGTGCGATCTTGGAGTTGGTATATTTAATTTATGGGGGGGCAGAGCCCCCCACATGGGGGGGTGCAGGAGAGCTAGCCCCCCCCTTCAGAAATGTAGTAAAAAGTGTGTTTGGTAGTTTGGTGTCGTTATATGTGGAGGGGATGTTATTTTCTTGTGATTTGTAGTATTAGAGGTTATGAAATTTGATGTTATGAGTTTTAGATGTTTTGGGTTTTAGATGTTTTGGTCTCAATGTTATGAAAGTCGATGTTATGGGTTTTAGATGTTTCAAAGTATATATATATATATATATATATATATATATATATATATATATATACATATATATATATATATATAGATATAGATATATACTCAACCTCTTAGTGCAAGACATCTGCACAAAGCCTGACAAAGTGGGGGGATAAAGACCAAACAATAGGGACATATTTGAAATATGGATGTTATAAGCTTAGAAGGTTGCTAGAGTATCATGGTTTGCTTTAAAATATATTTTCTGATAGATTTCAGGTCTAAAACACAAATGATTGTCTTTATTTAGTGATGTCAATGCTCACATCATCCCAATGATTTTTCAGAAATCCAAAACAGTTATGGGGAACAGACCAAAAATATGAGCCACACATTTGGACAGTCTATAGTAATCTAGACAGTGGAGAGTTATGACTGCAGTCATGTAACAGAAGGAAAAAAAAACACTAAGAGCTGCCAGCCATTTCACCCTGCACCTTCTGAACTACAGTCAGACCAACACAACACTACCCAAAATCAGCTTTGGGGAATTACTCATTCATTTGCAAATATATCATGCACTACAAGGGTGTAACTGTAGGGAAAAACAAACATTGGTGAGAAATTGTCTACCCACAACCATTTGCACCACAGTCACAGCAACATACCAGAAGCCAAGTGACCTCTAGAGTATAACAACTGTTTGAACAAACATATCCTGATTGCCAGTCACACACTACTCCTACATATACTGCCCCAAGTCACAGTATACTTGGAATTCTGAGATGTTACGGGACATTTCTCAGTCTGCCCCTGCAAACATGTACAGCTGATAGACCACCAGCAACTGTAGCAGCATGCACAGTCAGATAGAAAAGTATCTATGACACTCACATATGCTCCTCTCCCTACTCAGCCCAACAAACATTTACACACTACACTGCTACACAGGGTCTATATCACATAATCGAAGTTACGTAACTTCGAACACCTAATGGTCGAACCATTATGTTCGAAGTTACATAACTTTGACTACCTAAAAAAACACAACGGACAACAAAATAAACTGTTGTAAGCAGGGGGGCAAGTCCCCCTGTACCCCCCACACTGCCACTACTTAAATATATCAACTCCGAGATCACACCACATTGAAGTGAATAGAAACCTCCCCTATGGAGATTTCCATTCACACGCTCAAACTTTTACAAATTCAAACATATGGTCTTGACCATATGTGGTTCGAACCTGTAAAAGTTTGATGATGTGATTGGAACCCTGCTACACAACCTTGACAGTCTGTTAACAATAGCCAGACATACATAACTCTCAACTGTACAGATTTCTACAGAATGTCCAGGGTGTGGGACCATATACTGCCCTGTAAGATTCCTGGGATTGTGCTAAATCACTGGGATGTTATCAGGAGTGAAGTCACTAAATAATGATATACTGTACCTCTGAACCTCTTACTGCAAGACATCTGGACAAAGTCAACATACAGAGGGCCAAAACTAGGAACATATCTTAAATAATGGTGTTATAAACTGAAAATGTTGCTGGTGTTACAGGGTTTGTTGTAACATAACTTTTCTGAATTATATGAAGTCTGAAACACAAATGGATGTCATCATTTACTGACTTCAATCCTCATATTATCCTACTGATTTGTCAAAAACAGAAATTGTCTGAGGAACAGACCAAGCATAAGAGGCAAACCTCTGGACATTCTGTGGAAATCTGGATAGTTGAGAGGTATGTCATATACATATCACTGTCAGACTTCAAATCATGTAGAAAATGCATGTCCAGACAAACCCTGTTAATCTAGCAATCTTCTAACTGTATAACAGCAATACTCACAATCTGTACCTAATTCTGGAACATTGTCCCCCATTTTGTTGGGCTTTCCTCCACATTTCTTGTTCTAAGAGGTATTTCCACCTACCTTCTGTGAAGCTGTAGCTCCCACACCTCCATAATATTCTCCTCACAGGCAAGGAAAAGGGGCAAGGCCCACATGAAGGACTTAATTATAGCACTGTGTTACTATGGCATTGGCAAATGGAAAGTCAACACAGCTGTTCTGGATGCAGTTAGCAAATGGGAGACACCAGTTGGGGCACAGGCCATCACCTGCTCATGAGCATTACCTACAGAAGGCAAGCTGCTGCCTATGCAAAACAGGTCTGAACCTTTCTACACAAAGACTGTGACTACACAAACCTAAACATTTGCATTATTCTGAGAAAATTCTTCAGTACTATTACAGGTATGTCAATCAATTAAGCATGTAATGGAATGCAGAAGGGGAGAATGCAATAATGTGAAATAGGAAGTTAAACAATAGGTCTCAATACAAGACTAGCTGGACTCACATGTTGCTGTCCAACATCTACGGCCATTCCTGCTGGCTCTGTCTGCAGTCACACAGATCACAGTTATGGCCCCTGAGTCACCCCAGCAAAGGTCAGCTCACATATGACTACTATTGGAGTGTCTGTTGTCCAATACCAACTGTGACACTGCCAGGCCAGCTACCTGTGATGTTGAAAATATTCATATGTTACCTGAGAATGCTACTCTGATACATATGTTTGTCTTACAAAAGACCTATATAGGGTATGTGCATAGTAAACAACTGACACATATGTGTTAAACTGTATGTTATATACTGAGCTCATACCTTTAACTGTCCAGAGTTTTGCAGACTGACCACATGTTTGCTCATATTTGTAGTCAATGCCTCATACAGTTGTGTTTTGTCTGGCAAATCACTGGCAAATCAGTAAAGACTGGCATCATAACATAATATTGTACATTTGAATGTCAGATGTCATATCCTTCAGAGTATTTCTGTGAATGCAAAACCTACTTTGCTAGCAACTAAGTGTGTTACAGCTAGATTTATAAAGTGTCACTATTTTCTGGCCTTTGTCCCCCATTGATGTGTGCCTTTGTCCAGAAGTCTTGCTCTAACTGTTTGAGAGGTATGACTGAGCTGCAAGCATGTAAACACAGTGTGCCATACTGACAAAGAAAAGAAATGTATATCAAGTATTACCTGTGCACATGTATGTATTACTAATAGAAGCTAGAAGCCTCAAACATACAGAGTCACACACATGAGTTGCAAAACATCAAGTGAATAGGCTGTACTTGTTTTACAAATGTGTTATCTTAGTTCCAGTGCATCAAACAGACATAAATGTCAACAGTTACAGGTTGTTGTATTGCCTTCAAACATAAATAATTACTTGGTTGATTATAATTGCTAAGTTGAAATTGGAAAGGTGTTTAAGTGTGTTATGATTTCCAGTGCTACAAACACATCAGACAGATATGTACACCTGACGCAGAGAAGTATGTTATTTGCTGTTAGCCTGTGAAATGAAGGCAGGTGAGAAACACTGATGTAATAAGAGATAACGCAGCATTAATGTGGATTATTACTTTCAGACCTGTCACACACAAACAGCTTTGCATGTTGTATAGGAACTAGGCAAATGTGACATTGTTTACATATATATGGCAATATGGTATATCTGCCTGATGTTTGTGTGGTCTGCATTCCTCTCAGTATCAGTCATCTCTGCAAGTAATTTAGATTTGAAGCTCAGTATTTAAGCTTTGATGACTTGTATTTTGTATATTATTGTATTATTACATTTGTTTGGTTATACATATTCTGTTCTGTTGTACTTGTAACAGTTTTTGGCTAGGGTTTGTTAACAAAGGTTATGAAGAATTCCTTTGAAACGTGAATAGCAGCAGTTAAGTAGTGTGCATGGCTGAGGCACAGCATTGATCTCTTAATTACAAATATCTGTAGTTAGCTGAAGTGTTTCTGTGTTGTGCAGTGCTCTGAGTATCAGTCACCTCTGCATTTAATGTTGATTTGAAGGTCTTTAGTTAAGCTTTGGTCAAATTTAGTTTGCATCTTATTCCAGTATTGCATTTGTTTTGTGAAAAGTTTCCTGTTTTGTTGGAATTGTAAGGGTTCCCCCTTGTGGTGTTCAAATATTTGTTGGCATGTGACTTGGCCTCGCCTACTACAAATCTCATTTTGAACACACCTCCCAGTTGTATCTCATCAGCTTATCCTACTGAGTAGGCAGATATTAGGGAGGGGAGGGGCTCCACCCCACCTCCGCCCCACCCCCATTCATTTCTCAACCAGACATTATCATGTCTCATGATTCATCCCTTCCCACCTAACCGATAAACAAAAAACATTTTACCATATTTCTGTCTATTTCAACTGTATTACTTTAATTTGCTGTCACTGCCTGTTCTTACAATGACTCAACTGCACTTATTCTGCTGCATTTATTACTGCTTGTCAGTAGCCTGATGTAATTCTGTTATGCTAAGGCTGTGAGTTTAAGCACATGGGCTTCAGGCCAGTTGTTTTACATAAAGTAGGTTTGTGTTCTGCACTGTTGTGGGAGGGGAAACTACATTATGTCCTTCTGAGCTGCAACTTGCTGGTTAAAGCCTCATTGTGACTGCTCATTTGAACTGTTTTTCTGACATTGGTACGCCTTCTTTGCTGTAGCATACATTACACCCTGACCTGCTGAATATAGCTTTGTTTCTATAACTTGAACACTAACCCATGCCATCTTTTTTAGAGAGGGTTCCCCTGCACCCTAGTGGCAGGAGTGTACAGTTAGACATTGTTTGACTGAAGACTGTTGGAACAGGGCTCTGTTCTGAGCTTTACTATTGGTTAACTGGTTAATCCATTTAAATTTGTTTGCTCTTGTTTGCTATTGTCATATTTAAGTGTGTATCTATTCATGTGTGTTACACTGACCTAAAAAGATTTTAAATATCTTTAGCATAGCCTGGTTACAAGCTTTGCTGCAGTCACATCTCTTTGTGTGTTTCTTGTGTTTCCTGCTATGCCATCTAGTGTTGTCCAGGGCCTGCCTGCACTTACTGGGAGTAAGTGAACTGGTTGGCTCTGGTCTGCCATAGGATGTTGAGCTAAGAGCTCAGGTACAAGGGTTAATTGGTCACTTCCAGTGTTCCTATTTTACCTTCATTTTTGTGGTATTTAAACTCAGCGTGTGCATGGCTTTGTGCTTTTGTGCAGTTTTAACCCTTTGAGAAGTATCTCAGTTGCATTTCTTTCCCTTACCTGCACTCCTGTGTGAGTGAGGCCCTTGCCTGTAGGTACTGTCTTGATGTTATCCAGCCACGCTCACACCTATAGGTGCTATCCTCAGAGTGTACCCACTCTAGTATCCCTGACCTCTCTTCCACAGATGCTGATAATCATGGATGGACAATTTCCTGTGCTTTCTCATGCTAGTCTGATTGACATGGGCATCCTGACACAGTGTAGCCACTGCCTTATGTACACAGACAACTCTCTACTACTACCACCTAGGAACACAATATGTGAGAGATGCAAACACATTAAGAACCTAGAATCCTTGCTGTCTCAGTCACTTGACAGTGCATGATTAACAGACCACAATGCTCTGCCAGAAATGGCCTTCATCTGTCTCCCCTGGGGTTTAGGCTTCTGGCAAAGGCACTTGCCTTCCCCTTAGTGCCTTTTGTAGGCAAAGTCATGAGCAGAAAATTACCAGCATGAAAGCTTATTATAAATGAAATGTAAAGGCAATGCTGCTAAATGCTAGAAGCCTTCGCATGAAACTAAAGTCATTGCAAGCGTTCCTTGTCCTTGAGGATGCTGAGATTTGTGCAGTCACTGAAACCTGGTTTGTAGCTGTGGAAAGCACACTAACTCTGCCAGGTTACTCATCCTACCATGCCCTCAGACCACAAATGGAGGGCTGCAAAGCCAAAGGAGGTAGAGTTTTAAACTTTATCATACATGTACATACCTCCAGGCTTGTCATACAGTATGACACACAGGAGACATCCCTTGTGCAGTTAACTGTTGACAAAACACCTATTCAAACCATAACTGGCTACAGACCACCAAATATGACTCAGGACACCCATGACACCTATCTGGACTTACTTGAATCTGTCAAGAATCAACCCTCTTCCCTGATCTTGTGTGATGACTTTAACTACACAACCATAGTGTGCATGACCTATTCTACCTGAATATGAATGCACAGAGATTCCTTGGCTTTGTCAGTGCCAATACATTGGATCAGCTGGTCAACACCCCTACGACAGGTGGAAATATCCTGTACCTGGTCCTAACCAACATGAGTAGCCACTGTAGCACTCCTACAGTATCATTCTCCTTAGTAAGATATGACCATAAAGCCGTCACTTTTGAGGACCACCCCCCCTTTCAGGGTCAAACAAAAAACACTTTTCCAAAACTGACTGTAAATCTCCTCATAGCAGGTATAAGTAGCTTCACAGCCATGGTCCCATCAGCTGGAACTAGCGGTAATATCCAAGCCTACATCAAAATACTATATGAGCACCTACACCTACATAGCTGTATGGACTCAGCAATACCTGACAGGACACAATCATCTCCCTCAAGGTAGAATAAACCTCTGTGGTGGAAAGCAGCAATACAAAAATTCCATAATAGGTGAAAATATTTGCTGTACAGAGCCAAGAAGGAGCAGGTGCCAAATTGGAAGCAATCTCATCTTTGTCAACAAGCAAATAAGTTCACAGGTGAATTACCCTAAGGCTAAATTTGAGTGCAAATTGGACATATCCACCAAGGCCAATCACAAGGCCTTCTTCACATATGTCTGCAATCTCAGAGACAACACCCAAATCTGCTCTGTAGTGCTGGTCAATAACACCACATACACATATGGCATAGATATAGCCAATCTGCTGCAGACAGGTTAAGTGAAAACCTCACTCCCCCTGTTCCCATCAGTAAACAAGGACATGCACAGCACCTGCCCCCCCCCCCTGATTATCTGGGAGAAGATCTGTAATGCCCTCTCAAAGGCAATAAACTGAAGTCTCCATGGGGCCTGATACCATCCCTGGCTGCATCGTACATGAACTCAGACATGAGCACTCAGCTCCATTACACACTATAGTCAACCAAAACCTGAGCACCAGTGTCATCCCATCTGCACAGAGGGCAGCCACTCTCATCCCTCTACACAAAGGTGGAGCAATCCACTGACCCAGCCAATCATATGCACATCAGCCTAACTAACCTGATCTGCAAGGGCATGGAAGGTATTATCAAGGACCTTATAAACAGGGACATCGGCAACCTCAACATGCTTGAGCCCACACAGTTTTTTATTGTCAAAGGGAGATCAGGCCTGTTAAACCTGGTTGACTTCTTTGAAGTGGTCAACAAACATATGGACGAGGGGAAGACGGTGCACATTGCCTACCTTCACCTAGCCAAAGCCTCTGACAATAATCCCCAGTTGGCCATAATACATAAATCTACACAGCTAGGCATCAACCTGTATGTTACCAGATGGGTACCTAACTGGCTCAATGATAGTACCCATTTCATCAAAGTAGTGGAAGCCACATCTAGTAGCAGACCCTTAAAGAGCGATGTACCCCAGGGATCAGTCTGGGGGCCTCTACTGTTTGAGATATACGTTTCTGAGGTTCAAG
>NC_056729.1:570183110-570245610 GCF_019279795.1 Protopterus annectens
ATATACAAAAATATGTTACTATTTACATATATACATATATTTTAATTGTCATGTCATAGTATTTGGTTTCTAAGGGTAAGTCTGTACAGGTGAGGAGACTGCATTTAGAGTGAGGGAGGGAAAGTTAGTCAGGGGTTAGTACAGGGGCATAACCAGTGGGTATGGAGGAAAAGTTTTAGCTTCTGTTTAAAAAGAATTAATGAGGCCAGAGAAATGAGTTCAGTGGGTAAAAGATTCCAGTGCTTTCTAACAGCATTAGAGAAGAGGGAGTCTCCTGCCAAGTTGTTTGTTTTGCAAGTATTGATAAGTATTTTGTTTGAGGAGCGTACGGTCCTGAGATTGTTGTAGGGGGTAATAATGCTAGTGACTATTGGAGTGTTGGTGGGTTGGTACAGGGTTTTATGGGCTATAGTAAGCTGGTGAAAAAGAATTTGGTATGGAAGTTCAAGCCAACCCAGTTGCTTTAGATTAAGACAATGATGTGTTCTAAAAAGAGAGGCAGTTGCAAATCTGGCAATATTATTGTAGGAGACTGCCAGTTTACTTAGGTTTTTCTTAGAAAGGTTAGTATAGATAGGAGAAGCATAAAGTAGAGTGGAGATTAAGTGAGTTCTGGCTATAGCGATCATGGCCACTGGAGTAAGAAAGGGTTTAATTCTATAGAGGGATCCTAATTTTTTGTTGATTGTTTTAACTGTGCTGTTTATATGAATATCGAAGTTAAGGTTGCTATCTATTGTTATACCTAGAAGTTTGGTGGTAATTTCAGGAGATATGAAAGTGCCATTATTAGATGTGAGAGAGAAATTTATTAGGGTGAACTTTCGGGTTGGTGTGAACAGTAAAAGTTTAGTTTTTTTGGGGGTTTAGGAGGAGGCAGCAGTTTAAAAACCATTGTTCTACAGTATTGAATGCATTTTTGGTAAGGGACTGTAGTTCAGTTGGAGAAGTGGCTGAACAGATTATTGTAGAGTCATCGGCGTATTGAATGTAGGTGGTTTAAGGAATTGCAGAGTGAAGGTCATTGATAAAGATTGAAAATAGGAGTGGGCCTAATATAGAACCTTGAGGAACACCAAGAGAAATGGGAAGGAGGTTAGATAGTTTATTGTCCCATAGCACAGCTTGCTGTCTATTGTCTAAGTAAGATTTGAACGAATTTATCACTAGGGGATCAAATGAAAAAGATTTCAGTATATTTATGAGGAGCTGGTGATCGACCATATCAAAAGCTTTGGATAAATCAATAAAGACCGCAGAGGAAAGAGTATTGTTGTTTCGGTTTTTGTTAATGCAGTCTGTGAAGGATAGGAGGGCAGTGGTGGAACTATGGTATGGTCTGAATCCATGTTGACAGTTGGCAAGTAAGTTATTTTGGAGTAGATGGTTAAGTAGTTGCTTATGGATACATTTCTCTGTTATTTTTGCTAGGGGAGATAGTAGGGCTATAGGACGGTAGTTTGAAAAGTCATAGGAGTTCCCGCCTTTATGTAGTGGGATGATATAAGAAATTTTCCAGATAGGTGGGATGGTACCTTCATTTATGGTATGGTTAATAAGAATGGAGATGGGATAGGCTATTGCTTTAGCCCCTTTTTGCAGGTATTCTGCTGGGAGTTGGTCGGCTGAGAGGGTGGTAGGTTTTAGTTTTTGGAGAAGAGAGCAGATAAAGGAAGTAGAGACTAGTTGTAGCTGAAAAGGTGGAGGTGGGTTTGTCATGGTTGTAGGCAGTTTTGAGGTATCTGGAGAAAGTTGACTAGCAAGAGTTTGGATGGCTTGTGTGAAGAAGGAGTTAAAGGCATTAGCAGTATAAGTGGGATTTTCATAGCTAGTGCCTTGTGGGTTAGGTGTGCTACATTGTCTTGGGTATAGTAGTTTGTTGATGCTATTCCAAAACTTTTGTGGGGCTTTTCTATAAGTTTGCTGTATCTGGTAATACTAGTCTTTTTTGTCTAAGAGGATGTTTTTTTTGTAAGATTCCTTAGTTGTCTAAAGGTTTGGTGATCTGTAGGATCCTTAGTAATATGCCATTTGGCCCAAGATTTGTTTCTCTGATGGATTTTTTGCCTAGTGGTGTTTGAGAGCCAGAGGGCAGGCTTAGTTTTATTTCTAACAGTGTGAGTTGGAGCATGGTGTTCAAGGATGGCTAATAATGTGGAATTAAAGTATTCTACAGCTTCGTTAAGTGGAAGTGATTTAAGTGGAGACCAATTACAGTGTCTAAGTTCTGTTTGGAAGAGTTCAGGGTTAAAACACTTTTTGGTACGTATTGTCCTAAAACTGTTAGGAAAAGTTAGGTTGGTTTTATGCCTGATTAAATAAGTTAGTGAGCGGTCACTTAGGTCATCTGGGAGGGTACCTACTCTGTATGTAAGGTGAGGAGTATTAGTCAGAATCCAGTCTAAGGTACTTTCTTTGTTATTAGTTTTATTAATTCTAGTAGGGGAGTTAATATATTGTGAAAAGCCATATAGGTTAATGTGGGTAGTAGGGTGTACATTACTACAGGAGTTCCAGTCTATATTAAAGTCTCCTAGGACTATAGTTTCTTGTGGGATATTAATAGAGAGCCAGTTAAGGATATTTTCAATGGTATTAATGTTATTTCCTTGGGGAAGTTAGATACAAATGAGGTATATGGATTTACATGAGTTAACCTGCAATTTAGAAATGAGAATGTCAGCATTATTGTCAGAAGGTGGTTTAAGGTTTATAGTGGTGATTTGTAGCTCTGCTTTATAAAGGATTGCTACTCCACCTCCTGTTTTGGCTGTGTGGTCTAGTCTAAGAATATTATAGCCAGGCGGGGTGACTTCATTGTCTTTGGTTGTAGGCTTTAGCCATGTTTCAGATAAACATAGGATGTCAAATAGGTGGACATGTAGGAGGGCATGGAGGTGGCAGATTTTATTGTTGATGCTGTGTATGTTAAGATGTGCTATAAGGAGAGAGTTAGAAGGTTTTGTAGGGGCCTGGGTTTTACTATTGTTAGAGATGGAATTGTGAGTAGGAAGTATGGTGTTTGGGCCAGGGTTGGGATGGATGTCCCCATCTAGTAAGGAGTGGAAGTATATTTTATTTATGGGGTACCGAGGCTTGTAGTAATAGTCAAGTAACTTTCTAATACTTAGAATGGTATACTTAATTTGCGTTAGTCTATGATATTTGGCTTGTAGGTAGCAGGGTTTATATGTGATGTTTATGGAATTTTGGGAGGTAGGGAGTGTAGGTGTTACAGTATGTTTGGAGGGGAAGGAAATGGAGACATGTAATGTTTGTTTGTAGGAGGTAAGCAGATAAGCAATGGTAAGAGGAGGGAAGAGTGATAATAAGAGTAGTATTTGTATTTGGTGTGGGGTGGTTAAAATAGCCATTGTATTAGATTATACAGTGGATGAAGAATGGAGGTAAAGAAGTATCAGCAGGTTAGAAGATAAATTAGTCAGTGAGATGATGTAAGTGGGAGGGATGGGAGGTAGGGTAATAATTGGTAATGTGTTGTGATTAATGAGGGTTGGGAGTGGTAATTAAATCATCTGCTGGATTGGTTCTGATTTGATGGTGCTGTGGTTTTAGAGAAATAAATGTAGGACCACTGGGGTGGGTGGTAATTGGGGGCAGGGTAGGGGAGCCGAGTGAGCCCGCAGGGTGAACGGAGCGGGTAGAGACCAGTGAGTGAAAGAGGCAAGGATAAACAATCAGTGGATTGCTGACTGATAGGGTAAGTTAGGTTGGAGTAGCTGAAGGATAGATGAGAAGTGTAGTGGAAGAATTCCAAGGAGGGTAAAGGGAGAATACAGCAAGACAAGAGGTGTAAGGGAGAGCTATTGTAACAGGGTGAAGACAGTAGTCATTAGAATCGGTTATTCTTGTGTGTAGGGATAGACAAAAGGCTGAAGACTGGACAGGGGTGCCACCTAGTCCCCAGGGACCTGAATTACACAATACTATTGACTGAAGAGGACTAGTCAAGAGTTAGATAGGTCGCTCAGTTCAGCAAAGAAACATTAAAGAGGCAGACAGGGGCTGGATCTAACTACAGAGTACAGAGGGGGCATGGCTGCTAGCTTACCTGGCTGAGAGGCCTTTAATTACAGACTATACAGACCAAGGATACTACACTTAAGCAGCCAGTGTAATTAAACGCATACTTTCTTCTTTCTTTTTGTGAATAGCACCGGGAACCCTTATAGGGTGCAGAAACAGTTGCAGAGCTAGGAAGGGTTCTTGGCTGCAGGTGGGTTCTTAACTCAAATTGGAGCATTGACCAGTTGAATAGCTTGAGAATGGGTAAGGTAAAATCAAGACAGTTTCTTCTTTCTTTTGGTGAATAGCACAGAGAACCCTTATAGGGTGCAGAAACAGTTGCAGAGTTAGGAAGGGTCCTTGGTTGCAGGTGGGTTCTTAACTCAAATTGGAGCATTGACCAGTTGGATAGCTTGAGAATGGGCAAGATAAAATCAAGACAGAAAAGGTGGAAAGCCCAAGGGCCAGGAGCGCACAGCAGCCAGGAGGTTATCCTAGTAAATAAAGATCTCAACTTCGCAGCAAAACCTTTTATTCTAGCAATTTTCTAAGTTCATAAGATGAATATTTGAATGTTGTCCCTATTTTTGGGACTGTATTCCACCATTATTGGCTTTGTCCAGGTTTTTTGTGCTAAGGTTGACAGCTATGGCAAGAACTGAATTTACTGAATATGTTTGAGGGCTATATTCCCTAATTACTGGGTTTGTCCAGGTGTTTTGTGCTAAGAGGTTGACAGCTATGGTGAGAACTGAATTCACTAAATGATAGTTATTTAAGATTCAGTCTTCCTCTCTTTCACAAAGCAGCTGATTCAGTGTAGTGGTATGTTGCTGTGACTGTTTTGCACAGGGACCTTGGCAGTAAAATGTATGGTGGTTACACAGCATTTTATTCTAGCAACTTTCCAAAATTATACAAGCAATGTTTAATGTGTCCCTGGTTTTTGGGCTTTTGACCTCCCCCCAATACATTTTGGCTTTTTCCAGATTTCTTGTGCTGCGAAGTTGAGATGCAGTTGAGTATTGAGTAGATTTTACAAGCAGCTGAGAGCTGCATGGGAAGAGAAGTTTAGTGCTGCTTATGCTGAGTCTGTTTGCATTGTTAATAGCACAACAGGTTGTGTACTTGCTCTTGATGCTGAAGGCTGTGGCTTCTACTCCCACAAGGGGTGGATGCTGCTGTACTGAGAATGTCTTCTTTGGCGAAGATACTAACTATGAACCTGTTATCAGTTTGCCATCCATTTCCTATTGCAATATTACTAGCTTAGCATTTTTTTAATGTAATATAGGCAATTTATTCCTCAGGGGCAACAGACACTTTATTTTTCGATGAAACCATGAAATATAAAGGTGTTTGCTAGCAGCAACCTATTCATTAGTTACAGATTTCTTTAATGTGGAATTATTTAGATGACTTTTACTTCTTCAGAGATTATGCATATTTACTGATAATGGTGGACTGTAGAAGTTTGAGTAGACCTTTATGATGGAAATGTTCTGAACTGGGCAATTTTTGTCATTATTGGTGCATGCATTTTGTTTCATTGTTTACTGGAAAAATGTACTGAATTGGGCAGTTTTGTCATTATTGATGCATGCGTTTAGTTTAATTGTTTACTGGAATAATGTTCAAAACAATAAATTTAAAAGGCCCTCTCACAACTGTACTGTATTGTACAAGGAATATAATTTAGTACAATCAGGAAGGTGTATCAAAGGAACTGCGGTGATGGTACTGCGGTAGCTTTGTCGCCTCACAGTAAGACGTTGTCCTGCTCGATTCTCAGCTAAAGCGTCTTCTGTGTGGAGACATGCATGAATGGGCATACCTTAGTTGAAGGTTGTGCTTCAGGGCTGGCAATTTAGCACGTAAAAATCTACTGCCAATCATTAGTGGACTGGAGCCCCGCTGTGGTGACTCCTAACCGGGAAAAGCCGAAAGACACAACAAAAGGAAGGTTTATCAAAGAGCACATGTATGTTTCATGTGCAAGGGGCCTATGATATGAAAACAGCCCAAAGTTAATCTTTATCTGCCACTGGCAAAATGTATTTTCTTTGAATGTGGGTTTCAGTGCTGTTTCAATGAATGTGAGTTTCAAGGGCAGAGAAGTTTTAATGCTATGTCTGTTTTCATTGTGAGACTGCATTGCTTTGTTTAGCAAATGTCTTAGTGTTTGTGCTGTAAAATGCAAAATAAAACTTTCAAATGAAGTCCAAATCATCATAGAAGTAAAGCAGTATGCACATATAGTGTTTATGGTAAATGGGGTGAAATAGCCAAGTAATGGTACATTGGAATGGCTGCAAGGGAGAGGCTCCATTCGACCATGAGTTTGTGAGGGGGAAGGGCGGCAAACTCAAAGACTGAACTATACCTCCCAACTGTCCAGATTTTCACAGAATGAATAGATTTTACCTTCTTATTTTTGGTTTGTTCCTCATAAAATTTGTAGTTTTCTGGCAAATCATTTAGGAATTAAGTCACTAAATAATGACAGACACTGGGTTTCAGACTTCATAACCTTCAGAAAAATGTATGCTGAAGTAAGACCTGTTATTCTATCAACTGTCTCAGTTTATACAAGAGCAATTTTTAGTACTGTTTATATGTTCCCCCAATATATTTGGCCTTGTCCAGATTTATTGCATTAACAGGTTGAAAGGTACACGCAAATAAATTGCTTTATAGAATTAAGCATAGCCAAACCTCTCAACTGTCCCCGATTTTGGCTCAGAATGTTGCTCTTCCCCTAATAATCCCTCTGCAAAATAACAATTTTGGAAGAAAACATGGAGGGTTTACAATTAAGAAATAACTGTAATAATTAGAGTTATAGATTACTTTTATTTCAGAAATGCATGTAGATTCTTTTATTTTGTCAGCTGCTCAAGTTAGCAGTACTAATATTAAAAAAGTGTCCCTTCTTTGACAGGTTCCCAGCTGTATTGTGTGGCTTTTTATATTTTTGCATCACATTTTTGGTCCATTTTTCATAAAATTGTGTTTTTTTTAGCAAATTAGTAGCAAATCATTAAAGACTGAAGTTAGAAAATAATGACAGACATTTGAGTTTCAGATTTCATACCCTTCAGAAAATTCATACTAATGCAAGACCTACTATTCTATTATCTTTCTAAGTTTATAATATTTATAAAATGTCCTTATTTTTGGGCCTTTGTCCCACTTCTATGTATGGCTTTGTCCAGATTTCTTGCTCTAAGGTTGAGAGGTATGACAAATGTGTCAAGGCCATCACAGTCAGCCAGAGACATTTCAAATTGTGACATACTTGTTGCACCCCACTCCCCCATGTAGTGACTCTGGATGTGTCCAAGCAAGGCAAGGAGCAGTGATGCAGTGTAAATGTGCAGAGTATCCCCCCATCCAAGGTAGACACAATTACTACAGTGGCTTTTCATCTGTCCTTGATTTTGCAGAATGGTCTGGTTTCTGTCGTATTTTTGTACTGTTGATTTATGCTTATTACTCAGAAAGTGCATGTTGCTCTGTGTTTAAGTAGCAATGCTTTAATGACCATCAGGTAAGCTTTTCTGAGATCGTAAGATGCAAGTAAGCTTTAATAAGCATACTGTTAAAGAATTGATAACATTGAAAGCCTTTCTGATGTTGCCATGCAGAGAATACTTCCATAACTAGATAATGTATAAGCCTTGGGTATTGAAATGCATATGACAGTATTTGTAATAAACGACAGGATTATGTTATTTTAAGAAGCTCATTACACTTGTTGGATACTTCCAGTCATCTCTGCAGGCTTTACCCGTAAACTAAACAGAATGCCAATCTATCATGTGTAGTCCATAACCTGTACAGTAATCCTTTAAGCAATGTATCTTGAGCTTGTTTCTTGTTTGCTTTTCATTTTTTACTTTGATCATGTTTTCCCCATGGAACAAGTAGATAGTTGTCTGGCAGCAGGTCTTTATTGGATAAGAAACATTTTTACAAATGGGTGCATCACAGAGATTTCTACTTTCAGCATGTTACTTGGCACTTTATAATTAGAACTGCAGTGCAAGGAGAAGTGGTTTGAGTTGAGTGCTGCTTGTTTTTCTTATACTTGATTTTGACTGGCATTCCAGTAATGTATTTAAAAAGCAATTTATTTTTTCATGCCTCACAACCTTTTTGTTTCCATCTAGATATTAAGTAAGGTGTCATGCAGCCAATGCATTGAAATATTTTTTCTTCTACACTTCATTTTGTCTTGATTGGACTCTCATAATGTTGGTTTGACACCCAGGGCAGCATATTTAATTAAAGTTAGTTTTTGTGGTTTTGAGCATAGCTCCTCCCCTTTCTAGTTGGCCACACTCCTTCCCATTGACCTCACCCATTCAGCTGTCTCCTGCAGCCCCCCCTTGATTTGAAGTCACCAGCCACCACTGGTGTGCATATATGTGTGTGTGTGTGTGTGTATGTATCAGCAAACATACTGCAGGGTACTAATTTACATATGTTGTCTTCCCCTCACAGGTGAACATGGGGGTTGGTGTCTCTTCCCCTCACAACCTGATGTCAGTGTCTTAGCAGACTCTGATGATGATGGTGGTCATAGTGAGGCACAGGTGGGGTTGTCAGGGGCTGAATCTGTGCCATTAGTTGGTATCCCACTTTCACCCACAATGTCCCTGCACACAGTCAGTATGCCCCTTGCATACATTCCCCTTGACACAGCCAGTTAGCCCTCCTACATGTCACCTGGGTGTTCTGTAGTACCACAGGCTCATACATACAGAGGCGGTTACTTGAATACTGGCACTAGGTCCCTCACAAGCTTAGTGATTGCTTTAACCACAACAGATTCACCTATCCGCACTTGTTGCCCCTGCCATTTATTTCTCATCCACTCAACCTTGATGCAGTTGATGAGGGTATGCATGGTACTGTGTATGACAGGTTTGGGGTATGTATTCCTGACACAGGTCAGCCTGTGTTAGTCTAACCTGACAATCACCAGCATGTGTATCTGATACAGGTTCATAGGTTCATATGTTGGTACTAGGCTATCAGCCCTAGGGCCTATACAAGCCTAGCCATAACAATTCCCTGGCTATTTCTTCCCACAATATTTACTTCCCTGGACCTCTGTCTAGTGGGGCAACTGACGTGATCCCCAGGGTGAATTTTCTGTCTCCCATCCAATCATCAAGGTTCCTTTTAAAGAGGGCCAAAGAGGCGCTCTGCTTGACATGTATGGGCAGTCTATTCCAGAGTCTGGGGAGTCTCTGGGTCAGGAACCTATCCTTCCAGCATGTTTTGCTCATTATGATGACAAGGTTTAAATCCCTGAAGTGTGTTTCTCTGAGGGATTGGCATTTCTTTAAGTGTAGCATGTCCAACAGCTCTAGGTTTGACATGGCCTTGTATATTAAGCAGAGATCGCTTCTAAGTAGACGATATGTGACAGAGTATAGCTGGAGTTATTTTAGACGGTCAGCATAGGGCATCTGCTTTAGGCCTGTGATTCTTTTAGTGAGGTATTTCTGCAGCTTTTCCAGTTGTTGCAGATGTCTTGAGAGGTACATACCAAACAGGGTGTTGTATTCTATAATGGGTCTAATGAGGAATGAGTACAGTGGGACAATGACCTCTTTTTTTCTGGATGAAAAGCTATCTCATATGCAAGTCTGGTCTGTCATGCTGGTTGTGCACACAGTCATAGTCCTGTACATGGGGCAGCTGTTGAAGGCCTGATCACAGGCCCTACCTGCCCAGTCTTACAAACAATAGTGCTAGATACATAACACAAATACCACATAGGTAATGTAGTGTTGCAGTGTCTGCCACTACTATTCAAGTGGGTGACAATTGCTTGCAGGGGCTGTTAGAATTTCCAACGGTGGGTTCAGAGGCCCTTAACATGGTAGAGCCATCTGAAACACACACACACACACACACACACACACACACACACACACACACACACACACACACACACACACACACACACACACACACACTGATGCATGGGGACATGCATTGACACACATGCACATAGAGTTGACACTTCTATGATTAGATGACCTACCTCTCTATTTATGCACAGTACACAGTGATATGACTATTGCATGCACCACATTGCCTTTCTGTTAGAAACTGTGTAACTGTGCTTGTAAAGTGGATGGCATCTGCATGGGCTGAAACTAGGTTGGCAATAGGGGAGTTCACAGGGTGGAAGAGGCACACAAAATGGTATAGCCATCACATACACACAGTAAAGACAGCCACAGGGGATGTGCATAGAGAAACACAAACACAGTTGCCAATAGACCGATTAGTAGCCCTACGTATCCACTTGTATGTATTATAGTGCTACGTACACATTACATGCTCCACATAGATTATATGCCTGGGACATAACCCACTACCTCTTGCAACATGTAATCTTGGGAATGCCTTCATGGATGGTGGGATAAACCACCAGAAATAGCGACTGGTCTCATCTATTGCTCCTACAAACCTGGACAAGTGATAGAGTAACAGACTTTGTATCAGCATGATGTTTCAGTCAGGTACAATGTCTGATGCTGGCATGTCTGTCAATATGGTAACTGTAACATATTTGGCAATGATATCACATACATTCTCATTGTTAGGGGACATAGACCACATATAGGTTGCAAACATCTGGATATTCCATATACATCTGTACAGAGGACTGGTATGGGCTGTTTAGTTTAACATGGTGCATGTGAGGAAGATGCCATTATCAGGCTCTTTAAAGTAATGCCATGGGGAGGGGGTCAACAGGTCTTAAAATGGTATAACCTACACACACAACAGCCACAGGGGATATGCTACACACACACACTACTATAGTTGTCAGTATTGAGATTAGAACCCCTACCTAATTATTTGTGCTATAGTATTACATAGTTATTGCACATGCTACAGAGCTTAGAGGGCTAAAGAGTGTATACAGGTACTTATAAGGTGAATGACATCAGCAGGCCTTGTAAAGTAGGGCAATGGGAGGTGTACTGGGTGGTACATGCCTCAAAATGGTATAACCCCACACCCCCAGAGGATATGATTCTCACCCAAACACACACAGGATATGATTCTCACACACACGCACACACAGTATCACAGTTGCCAGTATTTAGTTTAGAACCCCTGCCTATCTAGCTATGTGTACTACAGGGTAATCACACATGCCACAGAGCTTATAGGATTTAACAGTGTCCCAAGGTACTTCTAAAGTGAATTACATCAATAGCCCTTGTAAAGTATAGCAATGGGAAATGCACTGTGTGGGAAGGGCATCAAAGTGATTTACCCTACAGACATACACACTTACAATCATCTTTACACACACACATTTGCCAGAGCCCAGAACTGAGAGTAGACCCCCTGACTATCTAGTTATTTTTACTATACTGTTACATATTTATTGTATGCACCACATAGATTATAGGGCTGAAAGTTGTCCAAAGGTATTTCTAAGGGAAATGACATCAGCAGGACTGCTAATGTAGGGCAATGGGAAGTGTTGTGGGTGGAAAAGTCATCAAAATACATTATCCAACAAACGTACACACTTACAAATACTTTTACACTCACTTATTCTGGAACTGAGAATAGAACCCCTGTCTAGCTAGTTATTTGTACTATACTGTTATGTAGTTATTGCACATGGTACAGAGCTTATGAGTTTGAGGGCTGTCCAAAGGTACTTCTAAGGGGAATGACATCAGCAGGACTACTAAAGTAGGGCACTGGGAAGTGCTGTGGGTGGAAAAGTCCTCAAAATGCTTTTTCCTACAAACGTACACACAAATACTTTTACACACACACACATTGGCCAAAACTGAGAATAAAACCCCTGCCTATATAGTTATTGCACACACCATGGAGCTTATAGGGCTGGGGTTGTGCAAAGGTACTTCTAAGGGGAATTATATCAGCAGGACTACTAAAGTAAGGTGCTGGGAAGTGTACTGAGTGGGAATGGCCTAAAACTCTTTCATCTACAAACAAACACACAAACACTTACATTTGTCAGGTCTGAGAGTAAAACCTCTACCTATCTAGTTATTTTTACTACAGTGTTATACAGTTATTGCATGTGCCAAAGAGCTTATAGAGCTGACAAGTGTCCAAAGGTACTTCTAAGGTGAATGACATCATCAGATCTTGTAAAGTAAGACAATGGGAAGTGTGTGGGAAAGGCCTCTTAATACTTAAAACAATAGGCACACACACACACACACACACACAGGCAGGTGACGTGATATTAAAACCCCCCGCCTCAGTACTATTACACAATGGATCTCACCTTCATGCTGGCATGTGCGACTGGTTACAACTGTCTGCAGCAGGACATCACTCTATGCCATTCAGGGTATCCCTGTGTATGACTCACTCTCTGTGTGTGTCTCCCCCGTGTCTCTCTCTCTCTATCACTGTCTGTCTCTCTCTTCCCCATGTCTATGTGTGTGTATGCTTGACATATTGTTATATGTTCACCATATATATGTCTGTGTATCACATGCAACAGATGCAGATATATCACATATGGGCCACCTACATCTAGCTGAGGGTAATCCTGTCTGATGGGTGTGTGTAGAGGCAGTTAAGGTGTACATAGCTGTCTGTATGCAAAGACGTATATGCACAATACAGTTATATAGTCCAATGTGGGTTCCAACATGGGCTGTAATTCTTTAAGTGTAGGAGCATGGCCAGTATGTGAAGAATTATCAAGGTGCTGCTTACTATGATGGATACAAAGTCTTCTTAAGACACTAAGGTCTTGCTGGCTGGATTCTGTTGAAATCAAAGTCTAGTTATAATTGCATTCACAGTCTGTCACCCACAGAAATTTGCAGAATATACACTGATGCAACACTAAACACTGTCACTTTAAAAGCAATAATTAATAAATAACTTTGTATAACAAACCACACATACTACTGTTGCAGCTTTAGTTACACTGTACCACTTTTTACTTCTCGATCAGCACAGAAGATACTTTTCCTGTACAAAATACCTCTCCTAACAATTTAATTTGCTATAGTCTCTTTATAGTGGTTTTACATCCTGTTTTTCTCGTTGGTATTTTATTTTGGTCTTTGTATGAAAACATCTGTTTGCTGGTGTTTGCAAAAAAATATGTTTTCATCCTGTAGAGAAAAAATGCTGGTATTGTCTTTAAGGAGCCATCTTGTGCAAATGCTGACTTGATAAAAGCATATCCATTCAAACGTCCTTGCTTAACAGTGTCATATGATAGAAATGCATACAGATTGTTTTCCTGTTGTCCATTCTTTAAAGAAGCAGGTTATCTTTCTTACTGACAATGTGAAATGCATACATCCTGTTTTTTACATTTTTGCTAAGTCTGTAAGAGGTCAGCTTTCTTGTTGACAGTATGAATTGCATACATTCTTGCTGATTCTGTAGGAAAACATGTCCATTCAGCAAATTCCTTATTTTTCAAGCCACACTTATTTAGTATAGATGCTGATCACATATTGCTAAACTCTATTTCTACATTTAAGCAAGATTTATTTTATACCTTATTTATTTTGCATATTTGTACTTTCAACCTTAATACATTGTTGAGCATACTCTTACAATTCCCTCTTTTTATTTTAAACCATACTCAAAACACTTCATACTGATATGTATGTTTGATCAGATTATATAGAAAACACATTAGGAAACAAAACCTTTAGTCTTCTTTTGATACAACAAATCAAAATGCAATTTTACATAGTTAATACAATGATATCAAGTATTACTACTAAAACTGAATGTATTTAACAACTTTTTCTTTTGCAGACTATTTTGTGAAAATATTTTATCAGTTATGGGCTGTGTCTGCTTTAGTTTTAACTTGATTCATTTATTCTTTTGCAATCACAGAATTTAATTTATGACTTAGAACTCTTTCATTAACTTTTTGCACCTGTTGAATTACTTTTATTAATCATTGTATACCAAAAGATTAGAGACTAAAATCTGTAAGAGACAAGAACTATGTGCTACTGAAAATGTCATTTTAACCATAACATTGTGGTCATATTTCTGAACTGACCTTCTATAGTAAGAGTGGGACTCCATTCCAGAGATAGTTGTACTCTGGTCCAGGGTTTTGTGTGCTACAGACATACCTCTCAACTTGTTAGTGCAAGATACCTAGAAATAGCCTGCCAAAATGGGGGACAATGGCCCAAACATAAGGAGATACTGTAATTATTGCTCTTATTAATGTAGGAAGTTGCTAGAGTTACAGGGTTTGTTTTAGCAGACCTTTTCTGACATACATGACGTCTGACACTGAAATGTATTGTGTCATTACCTACTGGCAGAAATCCTCAGATCATCACAGTGATTTACAAGAGAAATACAAGATGTATGATGCACAGACCAATATTATGAGCCAGACTATAGACATTCTTGCCCAATCCGGCCAGTTGAGAGGTGCGGCTACAGCCAATTGACTGATGAAGCTGTGTAAACAGTCCAGCACCTTGGTGATATACTGGCTGGGGATCTCCTGTTTGTGTGGTATTCTTCCTACCTGAAAAGTCATATCCTGGTGTGGGCATACCTCTCAACTGTACAGTTTTTTGAAGATCGTCCAGATATTTGTCTAATTTTTGTCCATTTTTCATAAACTTGTGATTTTCTGACAAGTTAGTGGCAAATAATTAAATACTGAAGTTAGAAAATAATGACAGACATCTGTGTTTCAGACTTCATAACCTTCAGACAATTCATGCTAATACAAAACCTGTTATTCTACCAACTTTCTAAGTTTGTAAGAGCAATATTTAAAATGCATGCCTATTATTGGGCCTTTGTCCCACTTTTATTTATGACCTTCCCCAGATGTCTTGCTGTAAGAGGTTGAGAGGTATGGGTATGGGTACAGAGTGCATTCTACTGAGCAGAGATGTCCATTATATGTGTGGTATATTCCACATAGCACTTTGATTTCCAGGTAATTCAGTGGCAGGGCAGTAGAGATTAACGTGGTGAACCACTGACAGACAGTTGTGTATAGGTTGATAGGTTAATATAAGGTTAGTAGGCTATTGGCCCTGAAGCCCTTATAACCATCGCAGACAAGAATGTAGCCCATGTTAAGACATGTCAGCACCCAGAGCCCCTTTCCAGCAGGGACACAGATGGAATCACAGGACTGTATTTTCTGTTTCCCATGCACTTATATAGGGAGCACTTCACTAGGGGTATTATGTTGACCCTTTTTGTTGTTCAGTCTCTCTGATCTATGCAAGGGAGGGTAATCCCTATCATATTCCTGACAATCATCATAACACATACTATCATTCCCATCGTTTTCCTCAGGGAATGTTATATTATTATATCCATTTAACCTGGTATAGATGTAAAACACACAAAATAACATTTTTAATGTATGGGTTTTAAACTTGGAAATTTATAAGTCCTTACACTAATATAACAAAGTTTCTTTTTTATACCTTTTCTCAAAAAAGAATGAATTTTAACATAACAATATATATATATATATATATATATATATATATATATATATATATTTTTTTTTTTTAAATGTGGGTATGATAACATTCACAATATAATGTCCCTTTTCCAGTTTTTATGTTAGTGGTTCTTTAAGATACTACATTATTGAATTCATTTACTACTTAATTACTTAATTGTTTTAGTATAAATATAGGTGTTTATTGAAATGTTGGGCATCTGAGGAAGTCTATGTAATAAGACGAAAACGCTGTGTTGTACATTTAAGGCATTAATGGTTTTATCTTTTTGACGTTTTTGGATCTGCAATTTTGTAATAATAAAATTCTGCGTGGAAGATATCCTGGGCTCTCATTTTGCACCTTTGAGCTTATTTTGGTTGTTTTTGGTACATTTATCCACTATTTGAATTGATTGGCTGACTATGATACATTCCACCTGCCAGCTATATTATTGAGGGGTTTGAATGGGCCACTGTGAGTGGCAGAGTCCATATTAGTGATTTGTAGTTAATTTCCTTTATTCTGCTATTTCCTTTTTTTCCCTCTATTTCTGCTGTGTTTAAGGCCCACCACGCTCCACACAAACTGTTTTACCTAGCGTAAACATTGCTGAGCAGAAAAGTCCCTCCCCAGACATGAACACGCTCATCAGTTCTTGAATGAGCTAAGCACAGCTAAGAAGCCTCAGACACACCCCCTTGCATAGCTGTGCTTAGCTGAGTGCAAATAGAAGCCACGGAGCTCCAATGTGCTAACACCAAGCATGACACACCCCCTTTTTATGTCAGCTGCTTCTTCTGCTTACACCACTGCATTAGAGCTGCTACACAGTTAGGTACCCATGGGCACAGTCTCCCATTTTGATATTCAATAAATTTAGCTCATTTACATATCCCACTGCCTTAGTCCCTAGTTACACCACTACAGCAGAGCCTATGTCCTTAGCTACCGATGTTACCTGTTATTGTTATGAGTCTGCCTGCTGCCCCTTATAATGGCAAAATTCATATTTCACATAAACTTGTCTTTTTACATTTTTTTTTTATTTTCTGCACGATCGCGTTTGCCAGCCACTTAAACGGCCAGAACTGGCTAAAAAACAAATTTTGATTTTTATAATTTTGAAACACTTTTGCATTTCAATGGCCATAGTTTTGACCATTGGCATGCCTAATTCTCATAATACATGCTTTACTTTGAGATGTCATGCCCCCGTTTTGATTTTTGCAGAAATGTACATGGTTAGTAACCGAATACATTTCTGCAGCAGACACGGCTCCAACATGGATGCCTATCTGCTTGTTGAATTGTTAATTCAACTCATTTGCATAGTTTTCACCAGAAAATGAGGTGATTAGCATTATTCCATGGTGTCTATGTTAGAACAGTGCTGGGAGGCCCGTGCACGTCCCCAGCCTTGTTTACTGGATCGCTCAGGCTCCTAACTCTGTGTTTGTGCCATGCCACTTTTCTTACACAGAGTTTAGCTCTGTGTAAGCTTTATTGAATCCTGGGGCTATTTTTTCATGCATATACATTTATATATTTATGCACAAACAAAAAAAATTGAATTGCCACATAATTTCATTTACACTGTTGCATTATTTTAGTTAGCAGTTAAAGTACATCCAGACCATTTTTGTAAAGAGTGGATTTTGTTAGTATATTTATTATATAATGATTGTATAAGACAGCCTTTTCTTCCACAATGTTAACTGCATATACAAGATGGCCGAACTCTCAAGTCAGGCACCACACCCTAGTCACAATGAAGGTTAGGCAGAGGGTAGACTTTTCAATGTGAAGTGAATGACTAGTGACAGTAAGAAATTACCAGTTGTATTAATTCTATATACTGTACATTTTCTGTATTTCTATATACATTTTTAAAACATCCCCTTATATGCCTCCAGTTATCAGGCAGAAAATTATCAAAACACACATTATTGTACTCAGGTATATGTAGAGCATCCATCTGTAACAGAAATATTTTTTTTAACTTAAGGTTGAATTGAAGGGAACAGAACACTTCCTCAAATTGTTACATTGTCCTGTATTTACAGCTTCTGCCAGAACATAATACGCAGACTGTCACATGCAAACCATACCATTTTAAAGCAGAACCTAGACTACAAGGGTGTGGAAAAACTCACCTGAACAGGCAAGTTGTGCACACATATAAAACCATAACAATTTATTTATAACTTACATCAAGGGGAAGATTGGTACAGTATGTGAATTCAGATATTAACGAATATTTAAACAAATGCATAATAAGCAAGTCCAGCACATGTGTTGCACACTAGTACTAGTGATATCACTGATATTAAGGAAAAAAGAGGTAAAATACAGGTAAACAACAATTTCTAGTTGATAAGATACAGGATAATAAGA
Organism: Protopterus annectens; assembly: GCF_019279795.1. Lineage (NCBI taxonomy): Eukaryota > Metazoa > Chordata > Ceratodontiformes > Protopteridae > Protopterus > Protopterus annectens. Next base: position 570,201,041 of record NC_056729.1, read on the forward strand.
ATCAGCACAGTAGGAGACCTGTGTGGCTGACTGAAACTTCTGATAAGCATTATTGTAGAAAAGCAGATTTAGAAAGGTTGGTAACTGAAGCCCTATAGTGCTTTCAGCACATTACTGCAGCCAAATGTAATAGATATGTCAACATAAAATGCAGTATTCTGCCTTTAACTGATTTTATTAGATGCATATATTTATAAAGGGAAGGTTTCAGAACAATATTGTAAATAAATGCATATGAGCCACAAATATGATTATGTTAGCACAGAAGACTACAGAATGCAAACCCCAACAATTATTTGATAGCAATACATCATTCTTCCCAAGTATGCATAAGCAGTTCCAATATCCTTGTTCCCAAATATACATAAGCATTTGTCACATTATTTTTTCCAGTTATAAATAAGCACTTATCATATGACTAATTTCAGATATGCATAATCAGTTCTAATATTGTTCTTCCCATATATACATAAGCACTTCCCATATTAGTTTTCCTATGTATGCATAAGCACTTTCCATACATTCTGTTTACTTCAAAAAGATTTATAAAAATACAATTGTTTTAAAGTTAGAAACTGAATGCTTTGAAACCTTCTAAACATTATGTGAAAATTCATTGTGTATTTCTCTTTTCTGTCCTCTTTTTCACTGGTTTTCTTATTTTAATTATGCATTCCTCTGTCCTTTTCTATTTTCTTTCTCTCCAAATTATGTTTATTTGTTACAGATCCAAATTCTTCAGGAGCAGCCTAGCCACATTCCTCCCTGCCCACTCAAGGTCATCCTCACAGGTTCGGGGTGGTGGCACCAGTCCTGTAGACATCCTGGCATGTGGCAGCCTGGCAAGCCTCCCAGACCATGGACTTTGTGACTTGGTTGACAACATGTTGTAGCAGGTCATGGATGGATGGCTTCAGTCAGTCAAGACATTTCTTCATTAGATTGAAGACTTGCTACTTCAGTTGATGGCAGCCACCACACCACCACAGGCCCCTGTCCCCTCAACATTGGGGTCTTCCACTGCAACACCATCTGGCAGTGGAAGCATTTGAGACTTTGTGGACAGGAGACTTGTCTTCCCTTATCCTCTCTCCTAAACCCTCTTACCTACTTCCCACCCACTCTATCCTCTTAGATAAAAAAAATCTTAAAAAAATAGGGGGATTTATCCCCACCAAAAACATACTGTCCCCTCCTCTTCCACCTCCTTCAGCACAGTCCTCGGATCTATGTTAAATCATCGAATGCTTAAAAAAGAGAACTGTGATTTATCAGACCCATGTAAGTGAAAGCGTACAATCCAACTCCGAGATCTCACTACAATTATGAAAATGGCAAAGTAATGGAAGCAGACAAACAATTTCTTTCCCAGGGAAATAATTCACTTATATGCTGTTTTGCTATTTTGCCTTTTTGTGCTTTCATGTTTAATCAAGAAGCATTCGAAAGAATGCATCTTCGATCATTTAATAGGAACCCCAATCCTCTTGATGTGTTCCTGCTGTATCTCTCTCTTTATTGCGTTCTCCCTTTTTTCAGTCTTTCCTGTCTCCTTTCCTTTCTTTAAAGTAAACAACAGGGTATCATCATAAGGATACCCCTATATAAGCCATTTTAAACCCCTATGCTTTTTTTAAATATTAATAATAAAAGCTGCGTAATCTGCCTTTTGCCTCAAGTCTTTCAAGCATGACTGCACATGGCACTGTCTGTCCACAATATGTAAATTCATATGAAGCATACAGCTTTCACATAGTACTTTGCATATATTTAATGCTTAACTTTAGGTACTTTACATTTTTTCCTGTAAATGATCATATTTTCCAAAATGTCTTCACTTCTCCTTAGTCAGCACAAATACCCTCCATTAGGTTTATTTGCATATACGTTTAGGAACACTGTTCGCAGATTCCCACTACATAGCTATGAAATCCGGGACTATGAATACCACCCAAAATAAATTATTTATAAAAGAAACACAATATGTATCATGTTTTTAAAACACTTAAGTCATATTATTTCAAACATTTCCAAATGGATGTAAACAAAGAAAAATCAGTATGGTAAATAAACGTGATGGCTGGATGGGTGGATGGATGGATGGATGGATGGATGGATGGATGGATGGATGGATGGATGGATGGATGGATGGATGGATGGATGGATGCAAATGTGCAATCATGAGTGGAGAACGCTTGAGGTGCCAGATTGTTAGAATAAATGTTAAGTGCATTGTGTGTAATATTGTAGATGTAGTCCTTGCTTTGTGCATAAAGATAAACAAAGAAAAAGCATAATGGAAACATGAAAGTGTCTTGTGTAAGCATACAAAAATCAGTGCCATATTCTTAGAATAAACAACAAGTGTATTGTGGAGTATGTTGTAAAATTAGTTATTGTTTTATGTGCCTTAATAAATTTACACTAAATTAATGAAATGCATCAAGCCTGTTCTGAAGAACTATTTTTAAAGTCTGAATACAATGAAAGCACAGAACAGTTTAAGAAAAGTATTTTGGACAAGTGGGTTTGTTGGTTAGCAGTTTTATTGTCAAATCTGTCCCCTTGCATAGTGATTTTTAATACCTTGTTTCTTCTCTTGCTGTATAATTTGTGGAGATGGACTGAGATGATGAAGTTGATTTGTTGTCTTCAGTGCTATTTTTTCTATCAAAATACCTCAGAAGAAATGTGTAGTGCTTTTCTAAACATTTAAGGTAGTAACAGAATGGCATCACTATGGCAAAAGATAAGAGCAGGAGTCTTACGGATATTGGTAATGACTTCTTCAGCTTGTCTGTCATTCCTAAAGACCTCTTCAGTAACACTGCCAGATCTCAAGTGGTCAGTTCACTTGTTTCCATGAAGGATTTCACTAGTACTGGTAACACTTTGGAAAAAAAAATGTTTCACAAGTTCAAATCTTTGTCAAGCAATATTTTGTTTTTTAATAAATGCAATAAAAAGAAGGGAGTGCCCTGGAGTTTGAAACCTATTTTTTAGGTTTATTAATGGAATAACAATGTTAAGTTCATGAAATAGATAACAGAGTACTTTTTGGACCAGTTCAGATGTCCCAGTGAGCATTTATTCCAGTGACAATGATAAACAAATGTCAGAACTGAAAAATGAAAACAGAAACAGGTTATTAAAAATGTAAAGGAATATGAAGATGGTATAATCTATAAGATATTAAGTGGTTCCATTTTGTTCATACAGTCACAGATTGTCAATATGGCTCCATCCCATAAACAATGAGAACACTGCTGCCTATGCAGAACTGTTCACAGAAACCCTATACCAGCATGTTAATAACTGCATAGAGGCAACTGTACCCACCCGAAGGAAGTACAGAACTAACTCAAAAAACAAGCCACCCTGGTGGAATCACAAAATCAATAGGCTGTATAACAGGAGGAAGAACATCATGGCAAAAATTAGAAGGTACAGCACCCAGCAGGATAAAAGCACTCTGATCAAACTAAACAAACAACTCAGAGGACAAAAAAAGTCTACCAAAGCTAAATTTGAGGTCGGTTTGGCCTCCCAGGCCAAGGACATTCAAAAAGCTATGTCCACAACCTCAGAGGCAATACACAATTGTGTGCAAAGCTCATTGTAAATGGAGCCACCCATACTGAGCCAGAAGATATGACAAATCTCCTGGCTGATAAATTACCCTCTCTCCTCCTCAACCTTCTCTCAGGAAATATCATCAAATATAACTCCCCTCTACTATCACTAGGGAACAGGTCCTTAATGCTCTCTATAAAACCAAGAACACTGCATCAATGGGCACAGACAATATCCCAGGATGCCTTCTAAACAGCATGAAACATGACCTATCTTCGCCTCTGGAATTATTATTTAACTGTAGCCTCCAAATTGGCTTCATACCTCATGAATGGAGAAAAGCAACAGTCACCCCTCTGCACAAAGGTGGGCCATCTACAGACCCTGGAAACTACAGACCCATAAGCCTCACTAGTCTTATATGTAAAGCTATGGAAATAATTATCATGGAGATGATCAATAGAGATATAGTAAACCTCCATACACCGAACCCAACCCAGTTTGGTTTCAAGGACAGATCATGCCTACACAACTTAGCCAAAAATTAACAAAGCTTCCACCATGGCCAATGTAAGAAACCAGATAAAAACTTTATTTCACAGGATAAGCGCTTTATCACATAGTGCTTCATAAGATCCACAAAGAAACATTGCAGGTATACATATATATAAGGAAAATTAGTCAATTAATCAATTAAGATAAATACCAATTACTGATGTATACTCTGTTTTTTTAAGGCAGGTTTTAAAGGTACAGTTAGATTCAGACCTGACAGCTTATCTGCCTGCAACCTCAATATCCATTTTGCTTCCACATTCTCCAACTTAACATTAAAGTCTCCTTTACGTTTATTAACATGCACAATTTGCAGAACATAAAATACAAAGGAATGACCAGGAGCCACTGAAATATGCTTAGCTGGGGCATTTAACAAATTCATGCGTTTAATATCTCCTATATGCTGCAAAATGTGCTCTTTCAACATTCTAATGGTCTTACCTATATAAAAGGATGTACAGGACTTACATCTATCCACACATATCAAACCTTTCGACCTGCAATCAGCATAGAAACATGGTTTAATTAATAAAAGGATGTTGAAATTCCTGTTCAGTGCCAATGTATATGCAAGCTTTACAATGCCTGCATGCATATGTCCCCTGGCGATCAGATAAGGGTAAACAACCCAAGTTGTTTTATAACATAGGTGTCGCTTCAAAGAGGAATTATTTCTGAATGTATAACTTGGTTTAGAACCTGCAACATCCTTTACCTTGTCATCAGTAAGCAAAACTGGCCAAAACTTCTTTACAACTTCACATACTTGTTGAATATTATTGCCATACATTAAAGATAGTCTGCCATTAGTGGACACAACATCCTGTACATTACCCTTATATGAAGTGTAAGTACGGTGGAAATAAGGTTTACCATTATCATGGCACATAGCAGCTACAGTATTAAAGGACCTATCTAGTGATTGCTCATTATGGCCTCTAATAACTCATCTTTCAAGTTAAGCATTGCTTCATTACATTGCTCATCATTTGTATGCAAATGTGACATATGCAGATATTGCCCTTTGGCAATGTTCCTAAAAATGTGCTGCGGATGCATACTAGTAAAGTGCAAAAGTGCATTGTTCCTGCATGCTTTTCTATGTAGGGAACTAGATAAAGCACCATCTACTAAAGAAATCTTTACATCTAAAAAGTCAATACATGTACAAGAATAACTTAAAACAAATCTAAAACAAGTACTAGTGGACTCAAGATATTTCACAAATCTCTTAGGGTCTAATTCTGTCCCATGCCACAAGACAAAATGTCGTCCACAAAATGCTTATAGTACAGAAGGTTCAGAGAAAATTCATGTCCAGATAGGACTGCCATGAGCTGCCAGTCTGTATAATTTGTTGGTATAACTGTTAGCGCATGGAGTCCGCATGGCCACTCCCACCTTCTGCCTATAAACTACCTTGTTATATAAAAAGACATTATTTTCCAAAACAAGCTCCATTAAAATAACTATACATTCTATTAATTCCAATGAATAGTCAGTATTCTCTCTTAAAAATTTTTTTAGAGACGCTATTCCAAAGTCACCACCTCCACCCCCCATTAGGGAAACCACCATAAAAAAATACTCCAAAGTCAACTTCATGCTTCTTAAGACAGAAGTGGCAACTTTATGACACCCATGCTGATGGACAATAGAGGTACAACTGCTGAATGCTATACAAATGCACTTTATAAGCACTTACACAAGTGCATGGATGGTGCAATCCCTAACAGACCGAAGATGCTATCCTCCAAAAAATGAAAGCCAATCTGGTGGTTCCCTGCCATAAACAAACTCTACAACAGAAGAAAGAAACTGTTGCAAAAAAGAGTAAAATCCCATGATTGGAGGAACTCCCTGGTCAGCCTCGGTAAGAAGCTGAGATCCCTCATAAAATCCTCCAAAGCTAGTTATGAAAACAAAGTTGCCACTGATTCTAAAGACAACCACAAAGCATTCTATAGCCATGTCAAGAATCTCAATGGCAACACTCATATCTGCTCTGAGTTACAGCATAATGGCACTAAATATACAGAACCAACTGATATTGCCAACATCCTGGCAGATACGTTCAGTGGTAACTTTACCCCCTCTCACCCCCTAAAGGGTCCATCTCTATACCGGAAGAATGCAAAGGTCCTGTAATCACATCTGCACAGGTAAAAAACACACTCTCCAAAGCCAAGAACACAGCATCCATGGGACCTGACAACATCCTAGGCTGCGCTCTACACGAACTACAGAATGAACTGGCACCCCACCTAAGTACCAAGATCAATCATAGCCTCATATCAGGCTTTGTGCCCACTGAATGGCACACAGCAATGGTTATCCCACTCCACAAAGGGGGAGCCACCACGGACCTCGGGAACTACCGCCCCATTAGCCTGACGAACCTGGTCTGCAAGGCTATGGAAAGTATCATCATGAAACATATAAACAATGATATTGGTAATCTCCAAACTCTGGACCCTACCCAGTTTGGGTTTGTAAAAGGCAGATCATGTCTCCTAAACCTGATAGACTTCTTTGAAGCAGTCACCAAAGCTGTAGATGATGGTAAGGTGGTTCACACAGCCTATCTAGATCTCGCCAAGGCTTTCAACACCATCTCCCACTCTGGAATTATAGATAAGCTCACTAAACTAGGTATAAATCCCTATGTCACAAGATGGGTTGCCAACTGGCTCACTGACAGTACCCATACTGTAAAATTAGTATACTCTAAGTCCAACTTCAGACCAGTGACAAGTGGAGTACCACAGTGTTCATTCCTGGGTCCTCTCCTGTTTGGTATCTACTTCTCTGAAGTACAAGTTAACACAGAAGGTCTTTGGCTAATAAATTTTGCAGATGACTGCAAACTAGGAGCCATAATCAAAACTCCTAACGATGTGGACATCCTACAAAAGGGCCTCTCTGAGACAGATACCTGATGTCAAAGCCATGGCCTCAAGCTCAATGCCAAAAAAGTGCATTGTCATCCCTTTTGGTAAAAACTCTGTATCCATGAACTACCACATAGGCGGTAGTCTACTTAACACCAAAAGTGTGATAAGAGACCTTGGGACACAGGTGGACAGTAATCTCTCCTTTGATAATCACATCACCACTGTAGTCAGGAAACTCTTCTGCGTGGCACACCTCAGCACAAAAGGTTTTTCATCCAGGAAAAAAGAGGTCTTTGTTCCCCTCTACTCATCACTCATTAGACCCATTATAGAGTACAACGCCCCTTTTGGTATGTACCTCACAAGACATCTACAACAACTGGAAAGGCCACAGAAATACCTCACAAAGAGGATTACCAGCCTCAAACAGATGCCCTATGCAGGCCGTCTCAAAAAACTCCAGCTTTACTCCGTCACATATCACCTACTCAGAGGTGATCACTGCCTAACATACAAAGTTATGTCAAACCCAGAGCTGTTGGACATGCTCCACCTAAAGAAATCCCAATCCCTCCGGGCTACACGCTCTAGGGACCTAAACCTTGTCACCACAATAAACAGAACATGCTGGAGGGATAGATTCCCGTCCCAGAGACTTCCCATACTCTGGAACAAACTACCTATCTATATCAAACAAAGCTCTTCATTAGCACTTTTCAAGAAAAATCTTAATGATTGGATGGAAGATAGGAAATTCACCCCTGGGATAACTTCTGTGGCTCTGCTCAACAGGGGCACAGGAAAATAATTTTCTTGGGTGGAGAAAGCCAGGGTACCATTTGGCTAGGCTTATATAGGCCCTAGGGCCAATAGCCTAGTACCTACCTATGAACCTATGAACCTGTAGTAAACAGCATCTGTATGTCCATACTGACAAGAAAAATATTTTCAAGAAAGGGGCCATGACTCCTAGAAAATTCACCTAGACTAATCAGGAAATGTTCAGTATCTTTTAAAACAGCCGTCGCCTTACTTAATTTTTTTTAACTGTTCCTCTATATAGAGAGAAATAAATTCTGTAGCCCACCCCTACCCAAAACAAGTGGTCATAGGGGGTGGGTCTACAAGAGATTTATGAACCTCGCGGATCCGAACAGATGTCTGATGTGCCTACTGATCAAATCCAACCTTCCAGGGCTGAACAGCTACATCTGCCTATACCTGGGGCTGAACAGCTGCAACAATCATCTATTTCTCGTCAGCAGCCTGTTTTGTCATCTGTTAGTATAGCTGACACATCAGCTTCCAGCTCGGTTTCTGGGGTTTTGAATGCCGATGTTGCAACTGTTAATATTCCATCTCAGTCACATGTTTCTGCATGAGTGAGACCTAAATAATTCAATTCTACATCATCTAATAATGTTTTTTTAAATTTCCTGGCCCCCTTCAAGTTACCGCATATGCAGAGCAGGGGGCGAAATTACAGCTTTGGGTGGAAGAAACGGAAACCTTCCCAAGAGAACGAGTGTTCAATAGAAGAGAGCACAAGGAAGAGACCTCTTCATTAGTTCATAACATATCTTCAGTTTGCCTTACATCTGAGCAAGTAAGTGTCCTTAATAGAGGGCTCAGCTTTGTTCCCTCCCAGCCTGTACATATTGAAGATGTGTTGCTTGACATTAAATTATTTATGCGGAATGTAGCTCTCAAGCTTATGTTTGGGGAATATTCTACTGTCTTTGCTGTACATAAACGAGCAAGTACTTTTGTACCACAGTTACCTCCTGTTCTTGAGACTTTTTACAAAACTGTTGAGAAAGAACTTTTTAATCCTGATATGAGTAAAAGTAATTTTTATAATATGAAGCATGCTGAGTTTAAAGCTTTACATGAATTACGGACTAATGAAGCGTTGATCATTCATCCGGCTGATAAAGGTGGATCTATTGTGGTTCTTGATGCCGTGAAATATAATTTATATATGACTAGAATGCTTGAAGATGTTTCCACATATGAACCTGTTACTGATCATTTATGCTGTATTATTAATAATATACATAGCTGTTTATATGAAATGTTAATGGAACAAACCCTTGATAAAGCATTATATGATTTCATGTTAGTACTTGAGCCCATGATACCAGTTATACATGGTCTGCCAAAGGTTTATAAATCTCTTGTAGACCCACACCTATGACCAATTATTTCAGGTAGGGGGTGGGCTACAGAATTTATTTTTCTCTATATAGAGGGACAGTTAAAAAAAAAACATTAAGTAAGGCAACAGCCATTTTAAAAGATACTGAACATTTCCTGAGTAGTCTTGGTGAATTTTCTAGGAATCATGGCCCCTTTCTTGAAGATATTTTTCTTGTCAGTATGGACATACAGACGCTGTTCACTATAATACACCATGACTTTGGGATAGCGTCTCTAAAAATGTTTTTAAGAGAGAATACTGACTATTCATTTGAATTAATAGAATGTATAGTTATTTTAATGGAGCTTGTATTGGAAAATAATGTCTTTTTATATAACAAGGTAGTTTATAGGCAGAAGGTGGGAGTGGCCATGGGGACTCCATGCGCTAACAGTTACGTCAACTTAGTGTTGGCGGACTGGGAGCACATGGCAGTCCTATCTGGACATGAATTTTCTCTGAACCTTCTGTACTAGAAGCATTTTGTGGATGACATTTTTGTCTTGTGGCATGGGACAGAATTAGATAAGAGTTTTGTGCAATATTTGAGTCCACTAGTACCTGTTTTAGATTTGTTTTAAATTATTCTTGTATATGTATTGACTTTTTAGATGTAAAGATTTCTTTAGTAGAGGGTGCTTTATCTAGTTCCCTACATAGAAAAGCATGCAGGAAGAATGCACTTTTGCACTTTAGCAGTATGGATCCGCAACACATTTTTAGGAACATTGCCAAAGGACAATATCTGCGTATGTCATGCTTGCATACAAATGATGAGCAATGTAATGAAGCAATGCTTAACTTGAAAGAATGAGTTATTAGAGGCCATAATGAGCAATCACTAGATAAGTCCTTTAATACTGTAGCTGCTATGCACCATGATAATGGTAAACCTTATTTCCACCGTACTTACACTTCATATAAGGGTAATGTACAGGATGTTGTGTCCACTAATGTCAGACTATCTTTAATGTATGGCAATAATATTCAACAAGTATGTGAAGTTGTAAAGAAGTTTTGGCCAGTTTTGCTTTCTGATGACAAGGTAAAGGATGTTGTAGGTTCTAAACCAAGTTATACATTCAGAAATAATTCCTCTTTGAAGCGACCGCTATGTTATAAAACAGCTTGTGTTGTTTACCCTTATCTGATCACCAGGTGACATATGCATGCAGGCATTGTAAAGCTTGCATATACATTGACATTGAACCGGAATTTCAACATCCTTTTATTAATTACACCTTTAAACCACGTTTCTATGCTGATTGCAGGTCAAAAGGTTTGATATATGTGGATAGATGTAAGTCCTGTACATCCTTTTATATAGGTAAGACCATTAGAATGTTGAAAGAGCGCATTTTGCAGCATATAGGAGATATTAAACACATGAATTTGTTAAATGCCCCAGCTAAGCATATTTCAGTGGCTCCTGGTCATTCCTTTGTATTTTATGTTCTGCAAATTGTGCATGTTAATAAACGGAAAGGAGACTTTAATGTTAAGTTGGAGAATGTGGAAGCAAAATGGATATTGAGGTTGCAAGCAGATAAGCTGTCAGGTCTGAATCTAACTGTACCTTTAAAACCTGCCTTGAAAAACTGGAGTATACATCAGTAATTGGTATTTATCTTAACTGATTAATTGACTAATGCTCCTTATATATATATATGTACACCTGCAATGTTTCTTTGTGGATCTGATGAAGCACCATGTGTGAAAGCGCTTATCCCGTGGAATAAAGTTTTTATCTAGTTTCTTACATTGGCCGTGGTGGAAGCTTTGTTATTTTTTGGCTATTTTACAATTTTACTCAGCAACCTTTGGCTGCTTGAATATATTTTTTTACTTTAATGCCTACTCAACTTGGTGGACCTCTTTGAGAAGGTCACCAAAACAATGGATGAGGGCAAAATCATTCACACTGCCTACCTTGATTTGCCCAAGGCATTTGACACAATACCCTACTTGGGCATTGTTGACAAACTCAGTAGGTTAGGTACAAACCTCTATGTCACCTGGTGGATAGCCAACTGGCTCACAGACAGGATCCAGGAAGTTAAAATTGGGGAGTCCACCTCTACAAAGAGGCCAGTCACAAGTGGAGTACCTCAGAGATCAGTTCGTGGACCGCTCCTTTTTGGCATTTACTTCTCAGAAGTCAAGGCCAATGTCAGTAGTCTCTGGATGACTAAATTTGCAGATGATTGCAAATTAGGAGCTGCCATTAAATCTCACACTGGCACAACTGTTCTCCAGGAGAGGCTGACACAGACAAACAACTGGCGTCAGAGCCATGGATTAAAACGAAATGCCAAGAAATGCATCATAGTATCCTTTGGGAAGTCATCCATCCCTGGTAACTATCATATTGACAACACACCCCTTAGAGTTGACCCAGTATTCAGGGACTTAGGGACACACACAGATAGTAATCTAAACTTTGACTGTCACATGTCTACAGTAGTGAGGAAAATATTCTATGTTGTGCAACTTATAAACAAAGGTATGGCATCTAAGTCCAAGGAAGTCATTGTTCCACTGTTTTTGGCATTTATCAGACCTATTATTGAATACATTGCCCCCTTTGGTATGTACCTAACCAAGCATATCCAACAACTGGAATGTCCACAGATGTTCCACACTAAAAGAATACAGGGCATAATTAAAATGTCTTATGCAGACTGCCCTATCCCTGTATTCTATCTCCTACAGGATTTTGAAGGGAGATCTATACCTGGCATACAGGGCATTGTCAGACCCCACTCTGATGGACCTCCAGCATATCCACAAAACAAACAGCACCAGAATTACCAGTTCTAAAGACTTAAACCTTGCCTGTAATATAAATAGAACCTGCTGGAGAGATAGGTATGTATCCTAGAGACTACCCCGTCCATGGAACAAGCTCCCTATCCATGTGAAGCAGAGTTCCTCCCTAACCCAGTTCAAGTGCAACTTGAACAATTGGATGGGAAACCATACATCCCTGGTTTGGCACCTATGTCTCTAATGGACACAGGCAACCTGTAATTGGTTCATCTCCCAGGCTCATGCTTGCACATATCAAGGGTATCAGAACTTGTCAGAGATTTGGGATGCATGGCTCGGCTTAAAAAAGCCCTTGTGATCATTAGCCTAGTAAACACCTATGAACCTATTGAATAGTGGGAATCGTTTATAAAAGAAAGATGAGAACGTATGAGTCACACAAATAGGTAACCCAGGCTAATGTAACTTGCACAAAAGAACCTTCAGATATACTAAATCCAGTAGCCATGACACCTGGATGAGACACTGGCCAGCCAACAGTATTACAGGAATAAATACAACTACAAGCATCAGAACTACAAAGGGTGCCAGAAAGTGAAGAGGATGGGTGAAAGGGAGATGGAGAGAATACAGAACTTAATTAATCAAAAATACAAGGCAATGTATTTAATTCCATTTCCTTTTCTATCAAGCAGCTCTACCTCTTACAACATTTCTTCCTACTAAGAAAGTTACACTAGTACAAAAAGTAGTAGATTTTAAACTTTACTTAAAAACTGAATTTGAAATATATTTTTTGATTACCTTAACCTTGGGATTTCTCACGTAGACTCTAGGTTTAGGAAGTGTGGCACCTTCAACCCTCTCGTCACCACTATACAGCTTTTGAGAGCATATGTGAACAAGACTTTACAGCTTTACTGTCTGAATTTCATACCAAGTGCAGATATGATTTGCTCAAGAAAATATGGATGTCAAAGAACTTTGAAACATCACAAAGGTGAAATCCATGAAGGCAGACAAAGATAGTAGGCTGGTATTAATCGATATGGCCTGCTACAAAGAAAAGATGTTTTCTTTGTTTACTGATGTGGACAGCTATAGCCCAATTACTTTAAAAGTACTGCAGACATAATTAATTGTCTTGCTAGACCATTTACGCTCAGGATCCATGGATTCAGACATGTTCAACTTTTGAGTTGTTGAACATAAAGTAAAGAGGGCACATTGTCATTCCTAAAATAAATACAAATGATTAGGATCCGCTACTTAAACCCACAGTACCAGTGAGCTGATGGGATAACCAAGGGGTTGATGAAGACTGAATTATGTAGTGTAATTTGCTTGAAATTCAACCCAATGATGATCTGAGCTCTTTCACTGGAAATCACTGTAGACAAGTTGTGCAGAGGTGATGCCATTTTGGGGGGAATTTCCCCCTTCTTCAAGTTGGTGCAAGTGTGAAGTTGGTATATATAACTTCAAGGGGTATGGGAGTTTGCCTTCCCTTGCAAAAAACACTTAATAAAGTGATTTTATGGCCTTTTATGGGGGGGGGGGTGCAGTTTAGGGATTGTGATCCTCATTGGGTTTAACTTTGTCCACTCATAGTGAAAGTGAACTGATGGCTATCTCAGGAAGATCACCTAAGCTTGCCATCCTATATTAAGGATGACATTAGAAGTAGTTTGCTTGAAGGGTACTTGTTGCACACAATATACATTACTTTTCTTTATTTTTCTCATTTGCCTCAGATGATGGAATTAAAATGACGAAAGTTTTCTTACCTGATGTCACTGCATTTGGTCAGGATAGCCTTGATTTATTTAGCTTTACCTAGCAGTTTATTTCTAATATTAAGTTTTATCAACAACTGAAGGGAGTGTCAGTGGGCACTGTTGTTACTAGTACTTTTTCTAGCTTGGTGTTAAATCATAGACAGCAAACTGTTATACATTATTAAAACTTTTATATTTGGTTTATCGATTATTTATTTATCATTTGGAAAGGCAGTGACAATTGAATGTTTAGCATTTTTGATCAATAGCACAAATATTCTTTCATTCACTGATCAATACAATAATGACACAGAGAACTACGATCAGGTGTCTGATCATAACTATTAGCTATATGTTCGTGAAAAGGCTGTCAAGAAATTCACCTTCAGAGGAATCTCAGCTTTGAGAACAAATTGTTTATGACTTGCCGCCTGACCCTAATTCTTTGTAGCACATGGAGATTTCTCCAGTTTGTTAGACAAATATATTTTCTATTAAATGTGTATGCAGCTTATTAAACAGATGCTGGTATACATGTTCTGCTATATATGTTGTTTACTTACTATGTATTTTCTAATTGCTTTAATGTAAAATGTTTCTTATTTGAACCATTCTGTATGATGTGTTGTTAGTTGTTGTCTTTCTCTTGTTAGTTGTGTTATTTCATGTATTTTTTGTATGGTTTCTGTTTCTTTATGTTTTCTTGTATAGTTCCAGAAATGTAACAAAAAGAAGAATTGTTCTCAGTATTTAAAATGTTATTTATTTATCTTTTGTTGGGTGAGTTAGTACCACTAGGCGTGTAGACTCTTTTCAAGGGAGACCAAATGTGGTATTCATACTACAAGGGGGGTTTATGGCCAGGGTATCAGGGAACTTCCCCTACTCATCTTGATGTGTGCCATGGAATCTTTTTCACCCACCTGAATTATGACTAACTCAAGCAGATGAGGCCTCAGTATAACATTTCATCCAAATGATGACACTCTCCCCTTTATGCTTCACTGCAGTGTCAGTATTCCATAAACCCAGTGTGGAAATAGAACCCATAGCCAATGTTGTGCAACTGATATGTTTAAGCAATACAGATTTTGAAATGATTTCTTGGCTTATTTACTCATAAAAGGGATGATGTGTTTTATATTATGGGACATTTTTTTGATTTGGAATTTGATACAGTTGTTTTCCTTTATACTTACTTTTTCATTAAATGTGTTGTTTTGTCCTGTGTTGACCATATCTGATAGAGTACTTTTTATTGTGCAGTTGTTGGTGTTTTGTTGTATTATGAATCATATTTCTAGACCATGAGATTCTTCTCTGCTTCTAATGTCTGAGAAGTATCCTGAACTTATGCTTTAAGTCTGGTAACATGCTTTATTTTACTGAGTGCAGTCTTCTGTATAAAGACACTTGCTCAACTTCATTTAGTGGGAAGCTTTTGTCTTCCAGTATCTGTAAAGATGTTTTCATGTGGAATGTGGTAGTTCTGCTTACAGTGTTAGTCTTCTCATCATGGTTCATGTTTTGTTTTGCCCCAGAATTATTCTTCTGTGTTATAGTGATTCTCCTTTGTAACTGATGTTTGTTATGTAAAAGGAAAGTCTTAATTTTGCATTTCTTCACATTTTGCACTGCCTATTTTTGTATGTTGCTACTTTGTCTATTTCTGATACAGATGTATTTTTTATACATTTTTGGTTTCATCTGTCATATTTTTTGTATTTTCATCCATTCTTATTTACTTCTGTCATACATTGTGTTCTAAGTAATGTAGTTTTTTTTTGTTCTGATATTAAATATATTTCCCAGTTTAAGTTGTGTTCTTCTGCTGTTCATTGGGCAAAGTAGAACACATTTCTAAAATGTGTAAATCATCTAGGGCATGCCTTCCTGTTTTCTCTGTTTTACTAATTGCTGGAGTTAGTAGATGCACTTGCATGTTGTTATTATTTTAATTTCCCATTTTGAAAGTGTTCTGTATTGTTTTGGAAATGGGCATCCGTATTTGTTGTCTTTTTAGTATCTGTCTATCTATCTACAATTGTTAGTGTTCCTCTTATTGCTATTAGTTCATAGTGTGGCCATCATTTTTTTCAATTTGTAAAGAAAATCTGCTATTATCTAATCCAGTTTTTCTGAAGGTATTTGTTCTGGTAGTCTCTCTTTGCCACTTTGTTCTAGGTATTCACATAGTAGTTTTTGTTTGATTTTGCTTTTTCTTCTGCTTTCTTATTTTGCTTACTTATTTGGCATTTGTTAAAGGGATAAGTGGGCTGGTCCAAAGACCCTTTTCAGCTACAACCGATGACAATCAGGTAAATACATAATGCAGACAAACACAGAAAATGTAACAGTTAAAGTCAAATTAGAAAATACATAACATGTATCACATTGATTCAAGTGAGCAAGCACAGAACAAATATACAAAAGCAGTATTTTATATAAATTATGATACTTTATAAATTCACTACAGTGTAAAAACATTATATCCCATTAGTGGGACAAGGAGCAATATCAGAGAACAGAAATGAATGGAGGAGAGGTAAGCAAAGAAAAGTGGGTTCATATTAGAACAATGAAAATGCATTTTGTCAAATGCATTTTCGTCGACACATGTAGGGCGAACAGGCAAAACAGCGAAGTGGCTGTTCAGCGAATTCTTTCACTGGGAAAGAAGTCACTTGACCACTTCGTTGCTTTGCCTGTTCTGGAGTGTAGTGTGGTCCATTGTCCGGTATAGCTCCCGAGCGTGATTGTGCAACAGTTACTGACCTTAGGATTAGGGTGCAGGTTAAGGTAAGTGCATATGTATGAAAGTGTTTAATGTTTTTTTATTTTGCGTTAGATGTATGGTTGAGTTACGTGTGTGTATGTTTTTAGCTGTTTAGTTTTGTTTTGGGGGGGTAGGATTAGGGTTAAGGTAAGTGTGTTTGTGTTTGGAACTGTTTATGTAAATGTGCGAGTTACTGACCTTAGGGTTAGGGTGCGGGTTAAGGTAAGTGCATATGTTTTAAGATGTTTACTGTTTTATTTTGTGCGATGTATGGTTGGGTTACATGCATATGTGTATTTAGTTGTTTACTGGTTTTTTGGGGGGTATAATTAGGGTTAGGGTATGTGTGTATGTGTTTGGAAGTGTTTAATGTTTTTTTTGGGGGGGTTGGAACAGCGATTTCTTTCCATAGGAAAGAAATCGCTGTTCTGTGGTTTCAACATTTTCAGTGTTCGCTGAATATGTGTCAATGTAACACCGTTCACTGTTTTCAGCATTCGGTGTTATAATATGAACCCAGAAAATCACCTTTGTTTGGTTTTGTAGATGAGGTGAGAGTGTAGGGTTTTCTCAACTGTTTTGTCAGTTTGTCACATAGTTTCAGGCAGGGAGTTCCAGAGTACTGGGCCAATTTTGAAGGATCGTTCTTGGGAAGTAAGAGTAAAGGGATGCCTATGTAGATATATAGCTTCAGAGCTGTGGAGAGAGTAAGATGAACATTTGATAGCTTATTCAGAAGAGCTGGGCAGTATTTTTTACATGTATTTGTAGGTATAGTTTTCGTTGTGTGGCGGTTACAGTACTTTCATAGGGATGTCTTATTGCTTCCTTAGTTTCTGATGTAATTCAGTTTCTCGTTAAGATTTGGTGCGTAGTTGTCCTAATTATTTCATTATTATTTATTATTTTATTTTACATTTGTTTACCGTGAAAGTCCAACTGGAGACTTGTCCTTTTTCAGTGAAGGCCCGAGGAGAAAAGCTCCACATTGAATATACAGAAATAACAGAATACAAAGTACAATAAGTAAAATACAAACCTAGGCTAACTTAGTTATTACATGTTAAGTTTAGACAATTGGTAGACAACTGCCAAAAATTAACAGGTTAGTATAAAGCACATTACAATGATATGGAAATAGACATACTATAGTTTCAAGTGAGCATTCAATAATTGCACATATTTTCAAAATAGTTTACATTGTGAAGTCAGAGATATTTCTGCCTCAGAGTGATAGCAGTGAGAAGTGATAGTATACGGAGTGGCAGGAATAATAACAATAGGCAGTGGGAGGTGAAGTAGTCAGGAGGCTATAGGATAACAGAGGTAGTGGTAAGGTCAGAGACAGAGAGAAATGTTAGTCAGGGGTAAAGCAAGGACACAGCCATTTGTTTAGCAGGTGGATTTTTAGACTTGTTTTAAATTGGGGTAGAACTGTAATGGTTGTAATCTTATCTGGAAGTTCATTCCAGAATTTACCTATATAATTTGAGAAGAGGGAATCTCCTGCTTGATTTTTGGATGCATTGAATTTTATGTGATGTTTGTTAGTGGAGCGTAAGGTTCTGTTAGCTGTATAAGGTGGAAATAATGTTTGTAGGGCAGGTGTTTTCTCACGTTCAAAAAGGATTTTATGGGCTATGGTTAACTGAATGTAGTGAAGGACATGGGGGCTATCTAACCAGTTAAGTTGCTTGAGTGCAGTGCAATGGTGAGTTTTGGCTTGTGAGCTAGTAGCATACTTGGCTATTTTGTTATAGCAGCAGGATTCAAGTTTTTGCACCTCACATTTTTGTAGGTTAGTGAGTATGGGAGGTGCATACAGCAGTGTGGAGATTAAGTGGGTTTGGGCAATGGCAATTTTTTGTATTTTTAGTGAAGCAGTGTTTATTCCTATATAATGTTTCAAGTTTTTGTGTACATTTTTCACAGTTTGGGAAATGTGAATATCAAATTTCAGTTTACAGTCAATTTCAACTCCTAAAAGTTTGGTGTGTGGGGATAGTGATATGACAGTGTTATTTAGTGAAGAAATGTTAAATGTGTTAGTGGGTGAGGCCAATTTAGTAGGATGGAAGATCATAAGTTTGTTTTTTTAGGATTTAATATTAGTTGAGCATTTGTGAGCCAGGACTCAACTGCAAGAAAGGATTATTGTATTAGTTTTTGAAGTTCAGGAAGTGAGGAAGCAGCACATATTACTGTCTGCATATTGGATGAGTGTGGAGGTTATTTGTAAATATTGAGCAGATATTAATACAGATTTTTTTAAATATCCATATTTTTCTGGCTTTTTTTTATACTATGATGTCTCCATGAAGTACATTTTGCAAGCACTTTCCTGTTAGTACCTCGAGTAGCTCAAGCTGCTTGAGAAGGTTTTTGTCAGAAAGGCACTACGTTTGATTTGTGTGTCAACACAAGCTATTGTCTGTGTGGTGTTTAATACTTCTATTTCAGAAACTTTTATTACTTCACTTTTATGTTTTTGAGCTTGAAGTAATAAATATTTCTGACATTTTCAGTGATGTGACATATACAGCATAGTGAGTCTTAGGTATATATTTTATTTTATTTTTAGTTTTCTTACATATGCCATTGACAGATAATTTTATTTTTGATGTATTACTTTTATATTAATCAGAGAAGTACTTAGTTGTGTTTTGCATATTTTTCTGTATGCTTATATTTATTGTACTTTATTTAGAGAACAATATATTATTTATTTCTGATTTAATTTATGTTCTTAGCATGGTCACTGTGTGTATGAAAGCCATACCTCTCAAGTGTACCTCATTACGAGAAACGTATCTCATTTGGGGTCTTAAAATGTTCATGTTCCTCGAATTTCCTCAAAGTTCCATGTTGAAAGAGTCTGTCACACATTCAGTGTTAGGAATTTTTTTAAGTGAAATCCATGGTAAATAGAAATTAATCATATTAATTCATTAAAGGATCTTCTTTATAAGTAAAACCAGCATGTTTTAACCATCCTACGACCTTCCTAGTTGAAGTTTTTAGTAAGTCATTTGTAAGTGTTCCACATTTTGCCCATTTGTTCCACATTATGAAGGCGAGTGTTCCTCATTTTGGAGATGGAAGGTTGAGAGCTATGATGAAAGCACTTGCTGACAACTTCACAGCTGTTTTCTATTTTGGATGTGCTGCTCTGCATGAGACTTACCTGAGGATTTAGAAAGTATTCCAGTGCTCATGGTAAGGGCTGTGGTAGAAAGGTCCTGTTTCTACGATGCAGTATTTTGTGATTCAGAGACTATTAGTTAATTTGCATGTCTCTAAATCACTCTTGACTATCATGACTACAGATCAGCACTTTCCTGTGATATTTGGAGGCCCATGCTTCTCATTTGCATAGGCAACAACCATTCACTCACGCACACTCACAGACACATGAACACATATCCTACCTGTCCCTAATTTAACAGAACATCCATGATCTCTTGTCATTTATTTGTCCCTACTTGCCTTCATAAATCGCAGTCCCAGTAATGCCAGATGCTAGTGTTTTATTCTTCTTATCATCAGTAATGTTACAGCTGTTCCTCTAGAACATTTTAAGTGACTACAGGTTATACTGTAAATGTTCTCCTTAGTGTTTTTCCTGATTTTGAAATGACGGTTACCCCCCCCCCCCCCACATGGACTCTCTCCTGCTATTTCCTATTGTAGCCATGTAACTTACAGAGTTTTGCAATCCTTGAATCCTACCATACATTATAGTTCCATGCTTCTTAATATGCGAAACAACCCTTGCTACCCTAACCAAACTCTGTATCAGTGGGGTAGGGTTCAAACCGTTTTCCCAGCTGTGCTTTACATATTTAACTAATATCTTCAGAGGAAGGGTGCAAGGTCTGAATCTGATTTGGTGCCTTTAGGGCATGCTATGCAGGATATCCCTATAATCTATATTTCTCCCTGACCCACATTGTCTTTGTTTTTCTTCAAAGTACTTTTTTGGCATGATATGCAAAGTTTTCCCTGGTGGCTAGTATTCACCCCAACCTCAATTGCTGCTAAGGCATGCTATGAAAGGTCTCCCTGGTATCAAGTGTTCCCCTCCCCACTACTTTTATAAGTGCTGTTAAGGCATGTATTGTTTAAATGTTGTTATACAACGACCCCCCATTAATATTCCAAAACGTGCATGCTGATTGGTCAGCGTGCACATTGTAAATCAGACTTATACTAATGGAAAAAGGTCTGGTCGCCCGGACTTTTTCCATTAGTATGTCTTTTTTTTTTTTTTACAGCAATGGTGAACGCAAGATCTCCGTTGCTTTTTTTAAAGCTGTCTCACTATGTTAAACTCCTTTAACATAGTGAAACACTTTGTAAAAAGCAACGGAGATCTTGCTTTCTCCATTGCTTCCACCCACAGCTCTGATGTACTGCATAAGCATACGCATGCACAGTACATCAGAACTGCTGCAGAATACCAGACAGCTGCGGAAGGGCAGCAAGGAGGCATTATACAATGCCATTATTTAAGAAAAGTAAATATTTATTTTCTTAAATAATGTCATTGTATAATGGCAATAACCCACTTCTGGGTGTGGGTAATGCTGGATTTACCCACATTTGTCTTTGTTTGGCCACTCGGGCTTCGCCCTTGTGACCAAACCACACCAACCATGGGTAAATCCAGCATTGCCCACACCCAGGCGTGGGTTATTGCTTAATTAAGACATAATAGTGCAGTGTTATCCTTGATGTCTCCCCCTCACTCTAATTACTACTAAGACTCACATTTACAGAGTTATCAGTGGTAGATAGTGGTCTTTCTCTCTATCCCATGTCTTGTTTAACTGCCATTGAGACATGCTGTTGAAGCCATATCCCTCATGTCTAGTAGTTCCCCTGCCCTTGTCTTATAGCTATCCCTGGTGACTAGAGGTCCCCACTACTCATGTCTTTAAAGTAGCTCATAGTTTCTAGTTGTCCCCACCAATGCTGCAGAATTTGTCGTTAGTCTAGGGGAGTATGGCAGTATGACAGCCTTACAACCCAGACACACGCAAACAACATACATTCATGCATACTCACACAAATGCACCACAAATACATGCACACATATATACACAAACACATACACTCACACACATGCACATACTTAATTGCACTCACATACACACTTACCTAGTCACCCATACACACACACACCTACCCCATCCCCTACCTAACCTCCCTACTTTGGCCTCATAGGCAGACACACACTCACACAGACACTACACATGCAGCCCGACACATACACACATGCACACCCACGCACACTCAGCACTACCTGTCCGCTGAACTTTCCAGTACTTACTGTCGCATGTCTCGTGTGTCAAATGAGACAATAATGCACTGTGATGGGTTCAATTTGTTTATTGTACATAAACACATCAGGAATTGTAACTAGAACAGATATTTAAGATAAATGACTGACTCATTACTTCAAACACACTCACATGTGCATCTCCATTCATGCCTACATTCACTCTGACTGACTATACAAAATGGCACTGATCTTGCATGTACTCAGTAACTTATATGCACATGCTGTCTAGCTACAGTGGTTGACTAGGTACAATACACACAATGATCTACATCCACCCTCTTTGAT
Organism: Protopterus annectens; assembly: GCF_019279795.1. Classification (NCBI taxonomy): domain Eukaryota; kingdom Metazoa; phylum Chordata; order Ceratodontiformes; family Protopteridae; genus Protopterus; species Protopterus annectens. Next base: position 570,223,218 of record NC_056729.1, read on the forward strand.
TTGACCTACAATAGGAGAACAAGATATTTTTAACAAGTTAGCTATCACATCAACATATAACAACAAATTAATTCAAGTCCAAGTTGCTGTGTATCTTGAAATGGGTTTGGAAATTCTGCCAGATCTGGTCACATAAAAACTTTGCCTGGGTTTAGCAACAGGGACAGTCTCTGGGAATTCTTTTACAATAGGAACTTTGGGGATTACATCAGGATTACCTGAAGAAAGTACACTGTCCTCTGAAATTTGAATAAGTATAGAGTCACTCTGAGAAACAGAGTCTATGGCACAGACAATCGTCTGTGTCACTGGTTCAGAGACTGGCAATAAGTGTCTTTGATTCTTTATGAAATCCATTTCATCAGACTGTATGATATAAGAACTCGGTTGTTTGCAAAGGTTTTTGACAATATCCACTTGGTCATATCCTTTAGATATTTGCATTCTCACAACTTTTCCTTGTCTTAATGGTTGAAGAGGTTTGCTGGACTTATTGTCGTGCAGCTTTTGTGACTGATGTTTTTTCAAAAGTTGAGCCATGACCATTCTGTTGTTCTTTACATTTGGTACTAACAATTGTTTACTGATTGGTAAAGTTGTTCTCGTATGTCTCGACGTTAATCTCTGAGCAGGTGAACCAAGCAAGTTATCTTGAGGAATGTTGTTTAGATTAAGTTAAGAAAAATATCGGTACCATCTCTCTTGGATTTCTCCAACAAATGTTTTGCACTTTGAACTGCACACTCAGCTAACCCACTGGACTGTGGATACTCAGAACTACAAGTAACATGGACAAAGTCCCAAGACTCAACAAATTTCTTGAACTGCTGACTTGTAAACTGTGTACCATTGTCAGAAATGACTTTATGTGGACTACCACGGACAGAAAAATGTTTCTTCAATTTCATAATGACAGTGCTAGATGTTAAGTTAGGAAGAAGATCAATCTCCAACCAGTTAGAATAAGAGTCTATTAACACTAAATAATGCTGGCCATTCCATTTAAAAATATCAGTAGCAATCATCGACATTAGTAACTCAGGAATACGAGTTAGCTAAAGTGGTTCTTTTTGTTGGTGCGATTTAGTGCTATTGCAAATTGAACATGCTAGAGTTTCCTTCTTATACCTTTTGACATAGAAGGCCAACATACTATACCTCTTGCCCTTCTTTTGGTTGAATCAGTACCTGGGTGACCACAATGCAAAATGTTGATATATTCCTGTTGTAGTACTGTAGGAATTACCACTTTAGGACATTTTATGATAATTCCATCTTCCATAATGAGCTCATCACTGTAAGGAAAACACTTCTGTATGTCAAGTGGTAGACTAGTTTATCATGTTGGTCATCCTTGACTGATAAAATGTTGCAGCTTCTGGAGAATTGGGTCTGAAGCTGTGTAATTTCTGAGTTCATCAAGACATGATAAGGAAAAAATTCTGACTTCCATGACTTCAATGTCTGCTTTCTCATTGTCATGCTGTACTGTTGTTTATTTGGGTGCTCTCAACAAAGCATCAACAAGGTAGAGAGATATTTGCCTTTAGTACAGACTATATTGAAACTGTAATTTTGCAATTTTAATGCAATAAATAAAATAAAACAAACTACTGAAGAATGGTCTGTTACAATAAAAACAAGTCAAAGATATAAAACAGACCAACCACTATGGATAAAACCATAAATTTATTTATGAAAAAAATAAAATGGATAAGCACTTTCACACAATATAGTGCTCCATCAGATCCATAGCTTCAAATGAAAAAAACAACTTGTATTTAAACCGATAATGACCAATCAAAATCAAAAGCTCAATGATGTAATGGCCAAACTTGTAAGACAGGTTTTAAAGGAACATAAGCATTCAAACCTGGAAATCTTAGTGCTTGTAAGCATACTATCCATTTCAAACCAGGGCCTCAGTCTTATTAATAATAACTCCACCTCTGATGTTACACCCAATGATTTCTAAAACTGTAAGTTTAGAAAAATGCCCCTCATTTTGGTTAATATGTTTAAATAATGCAGTCAATGAGTTTTGCCTTCTAATATCACCCAAGTGCTGCAACATACGTGTTTTCAAACACTCGTTGGATTTACCTACATAAAAAGCCACATATTCTGTACAATCTGCAAGATAAACCATGTTGCTAGACTTCCAATCATAGTAAAAATCAAACTTAAACTCCTTAGATGTCTAGGGATGTATGAAAATTCTACCTCTCTATATGTACAAAATATAATAGGGAGGGGAGAATGTCTTTCATGCAGAAGAATTAAGGACACAAATGCTTAAGGTCAGCCAATGCTAGTTTAAAACACTTGCTTAAGCATTGAAAAAATCAACACCATAGTGGAATCATTGACTGAGCCATGGTATAAGTGCATCACCAGTTGTCATGTATGTGGTTATATGAAAACATTACATCATGCGTATGAATCAAGGAATATGAAACACTGTAATTACTGAGAAAGAATCTTGCTGTATGTCAGACAATATTGCCCAATGCTACACCTATAGCCTCCTGCTGTTGTCACTGTGACTGTAGAACAACAATTAAGTCCAAAGTGGATATAATTCTCTATTGGAACACATGCTTTACTTAGGCAATGACATACATTATATCATCTCATGTCCTAAGTCCTGAGTAGGTGTTTCACTACAACTGTGATGTAATGCCAGTCTATTCAAATGACAGCATTAGTCCTCAATACAGCCTTTTGAAAGGAAATGTAGAATAAATTATTGTAATAGGAATCAGCATCTACACCTGAACATAGCACATGTGGGCAACAACTCTGTTAACAACATGTACATTGACTGTAAGCAGTCAGTGACATTGGGATTTTAACATTGTAGTTAACATTACAGGCTAATGAAGGTTTGCTGAAGCACAAGGACAACTACAGATTTATTTGACAACTGTGACATTGCACATTCCATTGAATGATATCATCATTGTGCATTACCTTCATGTTTCTGCTAAAAACTCGCTGCACAGCACACTGTATACCTTATATATGCATTTGCAGCCTGTTCTGCCAGTAAGATCAAGAAACACACAACTACAGATGACAGTCACTTCTGTATTTGAACTCCCTACCTATGAATTTAACATAGATGCTAGTGTATTGTATGCACATGCCCTAGGAGAAATCTGACTGCATGTGAGCCATACTGCGTCTTTGAATGGATGGCATCAGCTGTGTCATGCAAAGGAGTTGTGTGTGCAAAAATTACTTCACAGCTACGTGGAATTCTGAATATTGTTAATACTAAGAGGTGCAACACAATCTGACATCCATTTATACACACACACACACACACACACACAGACACACACACACACGATTAGGAGAGTCTCAGTGTTGCACCCAACCTCACTACCTATTGATGACACAAATCTACTCACATATTATATCCATACGCCACAGGAGAGGTATAACTTTTATGATGTGAGAGTACATTGCTGTAATGATGACCTCATCAGTGTGTTGTAGGCAGTACACATTTGTGGACAGAGTAAAAAGGGAAGGGGCATTGATCTCACCATGTAAATGTTTCTCATGAGTTGGAGTCAAATAAGCATACCTGCTGAAATAATCCAACAGTGATGCAATGGACCCAGCAACATAAATGCAATTTGATTGTTGTAAGATTAGAAACCCCTACCTATCTAGTTATATAACCTACAAGGCACAGTACTTAATGAAGCACAACCACTTAAGTCTGACTTATACAGTGTGATAGTACATTTTAAAGAGGATGACATCAGTGTTATGCTGCTGAGAAGATGATGTTGGAACAAGGGTCAGAAACTGATGTGGACACACCCTGCAGTGCAAAATAAATTAATGCCAGGCTACTATTTTAATAAGGTCAGCAGTAGTTAAGGCCATATTTACACAACTCCATACACATACAAGTTGTCTACCATGAGATTAGAACCCCCTACCCATCGTGTTATGCAATCTAGAGGACATAGTACTTAACACAAGCACCACCACTGAAGTCTGACTTTTACAGTGTGAGAGTGCACTATATAGAGGATGACATTAGTGTGATTTAGCAGAGAAGAAGATGTTGCAAAAAAGGTGTGAAATTGATGTGGACTCAACCTGTAGTTTAAAATTAACTCCAGGCTACTACTGTATTGGGGACAGCAGTAGTTCAGGTTATATCTGCACAATGCCATACACACACACACACACACACACACACACACACACACACACACACACACACCAGTTGACTGTTGTGATATTAGAACCCCCTACCTATCTAGCTATGCAGTCTAAAGGAAATAATACTTGACACAACTGTCACTGCAGAAATCTGACTTTACATTATGATAGTACAGTGTAGATAGGATTAGCATCTCATTCTGTGTCAGAGACAATATTGTGATGTTTAAGGCTTTGTACAAATCTGGATTTGTTGATTTGATGGAATAAATTTAATGTTATGCGCAATAATCCATGCATACATCTGACTTATGTCAGCTATGCTGATATTAAGGTATACTGCAGAACTGACAGTGACACATTTGTGAAACACAGGATGGACAATGAATCATTCATGGATCATCAGGTTATGATGAGGGTATATAAACCTTAATGAATGGTACTGATATTAGCTATGGTCAATGTGGCCTGTCACTACCAATCAATACTTAATGTTGCAATGCATGAGGGATAAAACATGATGATTTCTGCACATCAAGCCTGGATGTAGTTGTATATAATTTGTAAGTGTTAGTGCTACAGTGCAGAGCCAACTGCCAGAATGAAGTGGTCAATTAACCACATAGTTCACTACATTTAACATCAATACATTACACATTTCCAATGTAATGAAGTAATATCATCCAGTAGCAATACTTATTTTTTCTAAATCACTTCCAAAAGTACAATGCTGAGAAATGTTATTTGTGTGAAGATTGCAAAGTGTTAATGCATGCATGATGATACTTTGATGTGTTGAAATGGGACTGTGAAGTATCAATGTTTAGTGGTGTTCAGTGGTGCTCCACATGTCATATTATATATTTCCATGTCAAATCCAAAGCTTAATTAAAACATAAACTGTTCTGCTTGCCTTCCCCATTTGTATGATGGTATTCTGTGAGCACACAGTTACCCGCTGAATGAAATGGTGAAACATTATATTTGAGCATCCTTCTATAGCGCAAACAGGCTTAGCAGTGATGCACGGCCATCAACACTTTGGACAGTACTTAGTACAAAAAATCCACCTGTTAACCTAGCTTTCTCTGTGACACAAGATGTAAACTCTCTGAGCCAAATAAAAAGCAGGGTTTGACTGCAGTATGCAGATGATTTAACAAAGAGTGTCAGAATGTGTTTATTTTATTATTTTTTGTCATGACTATAAGAACACCTAGGAGTAACTATTATACATATGTTGCCTGGCAAAATTGTGTAATAGCTACTGAAATAATTTTTTATGCTTATTACACATAGACATGCTTCAAGTGAAATCACAACTTAACTGGGTGTACAATGAGGTATAAGGCAAACACTCATCACATTATGCAATAATACCAGAAATGCCATTTAGCATGAAATACTGCAGTTGTACATTGCCAGGCATCATGCAAATGCTCAGCACTACAACTCTTAAAACAAAAGCGCCTTAGAGAGATACAGGCAACTCATTCACAGGAAAGGCACTTATAAGAAACAGGCAGTATTAGTTTCACCTGGTGCTGGATATGAAACATTGTCAAGAAGAAATATTATGTCTACAGACTCGAGCATTATCTCAAAATTTAACCAAGGAAATCCTATTTCACGCCTGTCAATGTCGCACATTTGAAGGCACAGTGATATCCTATGTAGCCAATGGTAGCTGTAGCTTTTATTCTTCAGCAAAGTAATGGCAGACAATGCAATAGCATTACATTTACATTCATCAACCTAATGAATAGTCAACAGTACAAAGGGGTGAGGGAGAAGCGGTGAAGACAGACACAGATATACAGGCACATATGAAAGGGTGCTGTTATGGGTCATTAATGTACATCTCTGTAGTGTGTCCTCAGCATTAATCAGTCAGGTTCTATATCAGTAAGTGATGGCTGTGGTCAGGCAAAAACTGATGCTGACATGGGTAAGGTAAGGGTGGTTTAATAATTTTTTTTTGTGTGCATCGGTGTGTTTACAAATACTTTTTTGCAATACTATTCAAAATTGGTTTGTGAAAGTTTGTTAATGGATAAAATTTAAGATGTAAATCATTAAAAATAACACAGAAATATAACTTCACAGTAAGAAATAATGTGACATACATCTGGGCTTCAGCCCTTGATGCTATGGCAAAAAAAAGCAATCTTTAGACAAGTGATTTATGTCAAAACTCCACAGAGGAAGTTGCATTTTGTTACATACAGTAGTCAAAGTACTGTTTTAGTAACTGTTGCAAAGTATTGCCTTTATTCGGCTTTTCCTCAGTATTCCAATAGTGAAGCCTGTTTAAGCACATTTGCGCAATGATAAGTGAACTACTGCAGTGATGGCAACAACTGACTAGGTTTTGCCATAGGACATGGCATTCGCCATTACTTGACATTGATGCACTGCCAAACTCTGTGCAAAGACTGAGGACAAAAAGTGAAGGCTTACTCATGGGCCATTTTGACCAGATTAAACATGTGAAAAATGGGTGGATAACAGGGACAAGCAGAGGAGAGAATACAGGGGAAAGAAAAGAGGAATTTGCAGGAAGGTAGTGAAAGAAAACCATAGCTATTCACTTCTTCTCAATGTAAATGTAGAACTCTAGACAGAATTTGCTGAATTTGTACTGTCACCACAGAAAGGGTAGGTGACAACAACAGAATAATGTTGTATATCCAACTGTAAGAAAGCAAGTGTGTCAACAAGAAGCATAGGTAAAGAGGACAGATATGTATGAGTCTTTATTTTTTTGTGGCACAAATGCCCATTTTTTTACTTTTTTTTTCATTTAAAGAGAGAGAATGTTCTGGAAGGTGCTAAGGAATGTAAGTGTCGAGTACAAGGGTTAGGTGAGGAAGCAGGTGCAGACATACAGGACAAACAAGACAGACAAGAATGGTGAGGGACACAAACAGTTGGGGGACACCATGACTGGGGATAGGTGAGGGCATCGGAGGTGCACCCACATCAAGCCTGAGAACAGTGAGAATCTAGTCCTCACCCTCAGAACTGCCATCATTGTCTCCTGTATCAGTTTCCTGTGTCAGTGCTTGATGTGGCATCCACTTGGCAATGTGATGAAGCACCTTTTCAATAAGTCCAATTTGGGCACCAAGGCACCTTTCCGTTATGCCCTCCACCAGCCTTGTCAGCTCTTATCTGGTAACAAAATCAGCACCTCCACTAATACTACTCCCAGAAGGTACCAGTGCACCAGCTGCTGGGCAGAGCTACCTGATGCAGATGGGGCAGGTAGGGCAGTGGTTGTGAAGGCAGTGCTGACAGCTTGGGTCCCTGAAGTGCTGGGTGTCACTGCTACAATCTGTGGAGGGATGGCAGGCTGATCCATAGTGGTCAGTATGCAGAAATGTATGAGAACAGAACATTTTTTAGACATATAAAATATTCCTCCACCACACAAAAAGAGAGAGAGAGATTGAGAAAGAGAATGGATAGGGTGAGACAATAAAGAGAGAGAGAGAATTAGAGCCACGGCATATCACATGACTGTATAATTTCAGACAATGAACACTTATGATTATCCAGATTATACATTTTTGCCACATCTAGATATGATGGGAATGTTTTATTTTGTTGTAATATTAAGCAATTGCACTGCTCTGAGATCATAAATACCACTATTCATTACAGTATTGCTATATTGCATACAATTACAATAGTTATTAGGCTTACATTTAGACCTGATGCATATGTACCCAGTGGCCCTCTGAGATGACTTAACCTCTCTAAGTGCATCTCACAGTTCCCTGCAATGTCTGCAGCAGCTGTAGAAAGCAGAAGAAGACAAGAAGAGACATGAAAGAATATTAAATAACAGTCTTGCCTGGGTACTGAATTCCATATCATTTAATACGAATAGGTCAGTATACTTACACAACTGTGGGATGTCAGCAGTTCTAAACTCACCCTCCCATCAGCTAAGGAGATCCTTCTTGTGCTGTTTCAGGTCACTATAGTGGTGACAACAATTCCATTGTGTGGGATGCCAGTTCCACTGGAAACAGCCTTGGCTACTCTGTTCCAAGCCTCAGTCTTATATTGAGACCCAGTGCAGTCACCCTGCAGTAGTCTATGGCTGCAGCACTTCATGAAGAGTGTCACAAAAAATCGTGGACTCCTGCACATCCCACCTCTGTGCTCTAAACTAAGTTCCATCATCTCCCACACCAGCCATGCCTGCAGAAGTCAAGCAGCAACTCTTCAGATGAGTTGGTGCCAAATTCCAATCTCGTATTTAATGCACAAACACAAACAACCATGTCAACTGCATTTACATGATGGTAAGCACAAAGAGGCACCTATATGCAAGGCAGAATACATTTTTCAAACAGCAATGAATGTGTGAGAAATGGCAGTGAGTTTCGGCATGTGTGTTACTGAACATATTCATACCTTTTCAGATGCTCAGCACTGACAGCCTCAATGTTTTGGCATGTTATCCTTGGTATTTTGGAGGTTAAATAGGATGACTTGGCAAACAACCTTCTGGAATTGCACACTGTAAAAGGTTAGTTGACCAATGTGGGAATCAAACCTAAGAAATAAATAAGGCATACATTTAAAGTAGAGTGATTATTTGTCAGTGCAACAGGAGACCTTCCTTTCAACCATGTTTATTACAGACAAACTACATTCAGTATAGATGGAGATATACTTCAGCTAGACCTGTATGTATGTGACTTTAGGAAGTCCTGTTTAATGCATTCCCATGAAAGAGCCATTATTAACGTTTGTAAATGTATGTCAGATGAATAGACTTTCATGAGCTGACTAACAGAGGTTGGGGTATGATACATATATACATTTTTCACTACACATTCTATCCTAAACACAGAGTTTGGTTAAAGTGCACAAAGAAGATGATTTCACTTAAGTATTCTGCCCATCATAGATGTGGAAGTGCATATTTAATTCATTATCATAATTATCCTGATTAAACAATAAGACACACATTCAACTGTTTCATAAATAAATCATTTATGAGACATACTATTTAAAAATGTATCTATCAAAGCATTAATGAGTGTTACCTTCCTGTTCAAAGTGTTGTTAGAAATTGCATTCTGACACCCTATTTAAAAAAAAGTCTTATTTGGATTTGAAGCCTGGATCACCTGTGTGATATTTGTAAAGTCAGCAAACTTATACCTTGTGCCACAGAGAAAGTTAAGATAGCAGGTAGATTTTCTCCACTAAGTACTGTCCAGAGTACTGACAGACGCTCATTTTTGCCAAGTCTGTTTGCACTACATAAAGCGGCCCAAGTAACATTTCCCACTTTTTTTCCTTAAGCAGGTAGGCGTGATAGTGCTATGCTCAGAAGCAAGCAAGTGCACAAGGCAAAAAACAGAAAAAGGAAGCATATAAAACTATGCTAAACGTGATTCCTACATCTGGAGTAATCATTTCTACTGTCCCTTCACAATGCATGGATTTCAACACCAAAAAAGTGTTAAGGGGCCAAAGTCACTGCATTTTGCACTTCTGCCACAGAACCAGGTATATATCAAGTGCACATCACACACTCATTAGTAGCACCCTGCAGCAGTAGCAAAATTGTTTGCGCTAATGAAGATTATAGTAATGATATTACATTTCTCATTCTGTACCTTGGGCAGTGGGCTTTCGTTCACTGGCTCGAAACACTGCCATCCAACAGTGTACTCTACCAAAGCGCATGCAAATGCGGAATACAGAAAAGAAAAAAAAAAAGTAATAGACAGTTGTCAATAGTAACACATAAAAAAGGCGGGATTATGCATTTTCATAGATCTGTGTGGTAGAACCTAATCATATGCTTAGACAGTATGCATTAACTCTGTCAGACACCACACTATCTGGAACTGAAGCCTCAGCTCAGTGCAATAACAACACACATGCAGTTGTATTTCTGATCCCTCTGCCACCAACACAGGACTACAAAATGTTACTTTCTCATTTGCTTGAACATGTCTACAGCAATGTCATACTGATAAATACTTTGCACCAATAATGGATCACAATAATTGGACCCAACTCAGTTTGGTTTCGTCAAGGGCAGATCATGCCTACTCAATCTGGTGGACTTCCTTGAGAAGGTCACCAAAGCAATGGATGAGGACAAAATGGTTCACACTGCCTACCTTGACCTGGCCAAGGCATTTGACACAATACCCCACTCAGGCATTGTTGACAAACTCAAGAGGTCAAGTACAAACCAGTATGTTACCCAGTGGATAGCCCACTGGCTCACAGACAGGACCCAGGAAGTTAGAATTGGGGAGTCCACCTCTACAAAGAGGGCAGTCTCAAGTGGAGTCCCTCAGGGATCAGTCCTTGGACTGCTCTTTTTTGGCATTTACTTCTCTGAAGTCAAGGCCAATGTCAGTGGTCTCTGGCTAACTAAATTTGCAGATGGTTGCAAATTAGGAGCTGTCATTGAATCCCACACTGACACAAATGTTCTCCAGGAGGGGCTGACACAGACGAACAACTGATGTCAGAGCCATGGACTAAAACTAAATGCCAAGAAATGCATAATGGTATCCTTTGGGAAGTCAACCATCCCTGGTAAATATCATATTGACAACACACCCCTTAGAGTTGACCCAGTAGTCAGGGACTTAGGGACACACATACTATAGATAGTAATCTAACCTTTGACCATCATGTGTCTACAGTAGTGATGAAATCATTCTATGTTGCACAACTTATAAACAAAGTTATGGCTTCTAAGTCCAATAAAGTAATTATTCCACTGTATTCATCAAACCTATCATTTAGTACAATGCTCTCTTTGGTATGTACCTAGCCAGGCATATCCAACAACTGGAACATCTACAGAGGTTCCTCACTAAAAGAATACAGGGCTTAAGTAAAATGTCCTATACAGACCACCTCATGGCTCTATCCCTGTATTATGTCTCCTACAAGCTTTTGAGGGGAGATCTTTGTCTGATATACAGGGCATTCTCAGCCCTCGCTCTGATGGACCTTCTGCATATATGTAAAACAAACAGAACCAGAATTAACTATTCAAAAAACTTAAACCTTGCCTGTGATATAAAAAGGACCTGCTGGGCTGCAGAGACAGGTATGTATCCCAGAGATTACCCCATCTCTGCATCCATGTGAAGCAGAGTTCCTCACTAACCCAATTCAAGTGCAACCCGGACAATTGAATGGGGAACAGGAAATTCATCCCTGGTTTGGCATCTATGTCTCTAAAGGACACAGGCAACCTGGAAACGGTTCATCTCCCAGGCCCTAGCTTGTAAATGTTTCTTCTCCCAATCCCCTGCTTACACTTATCAAGGGTATCAGAACTTGTCAGAGACTTGGGATGCAAGGCTAGGCTTAAAAAGGTCCTTATGGTCATTAGCCTAGTAAACACCTATGGACACCACTATAATGTCAGGCTGACAAAACTGCCAACTACTTCTCTTTCTTTTCTGAACCTCTTCCCCTCCTCTCAGCTGAACTACAGAAATGCAGTGTTACGGCCATTTACTTACATCTTTGTTTCAATGTGTAATATAGCTGATCAACATTTCAGACAGATTTTAAGCAGAGGATGTAGTGTGCTCTTCGTACAAGGATATCAGTGTTGTTAAGGTTGTTCTCATCTCAGTAGATGCTTATACCTTTTTATTGTAAGTCTACTCTGCAGAATACAAACACTTCAGACAGAACAGTCACTCCTTATTGCTTGTTGTTGCAATCAGAGCAATCAGAAACATTTGCAATCCATTATCAGCTAGCAATTGTTATTGCTCCTATCTGCAGTCCTAGGGCATGTGCATGCAGTCGTGTACCTACCTACAAAATGTTTACATCCCCTACACCAAGTCATTTTTTTTTTTTGGTATTGGGGAATACTAATAATTTCACACCTTATTTGATTCTTCATAGTGCTTAGAGAGCTGAATCTACACTATAGAAAGGTAATGGTGTAGCTATGGAAGTGGAAGGAGGGGGCCGGACTGGATACAGACAGAGAATTGATAACAGTAACTTGGAAGAGATTCTCCTAGAAATCACTACACTATTTCATAAGTTATGTTTGTCCTCTGCATACACTGATTACATGTTTGTTTGGAATATATTTCAATATGCAATAGAAGAAATTTTGTGATGTATGCAATTTTGAAATGTCACTGCTGCTACACTGTGCATATGGCAGTTCTTACTGCACCCCCTCCCCCACCCTGTGAGAATGATGATGACTGTGCCATGGGCTCTGCTCATTTCTGTTTGACATAAGACTGTATATATGTGTGACGCACAGTGGACAGGTACAAGACTAACAGTATGCAGGTAGTTTCTCTTTTTACACATTTGTTGGTGTACTACAGGTTCCACAATTACCATGACATTACTGCAGTTAGGAGTCGAGTGCTTTGGGGCTGTCTCTGTCTGATGCTATCCCTACACAGACATTACATGGATAAATAATGTTTGTGGGCATCAGATGGCATAATTTTTAATATTTGTATGTGCTTAGGTTGTTATAGGTATTCCTTCGTTGGTGAGTGTGTATGTGCTATCATTTGCCTCTTAGTTGCTTAGTTAGCCAGGGAAAGGCATATTGTGCATGCCTACATCTGCCAGCTACCTCTACAGCTATAGGTCCCCCTCATATTCCTCATCTGTATGTGTGGGAGGTGCTGGCTCTGCCTGTGGTCCAGGAATGTGTGCCCTGGCCCTTGCTGTCCCTGTTGCAGCTGTTTCCTCAAGATGATATTCTGCAGTATGGCAAAGACTGTAAGAATTTCTGCACAGGTGCCTGGGTCATACTGCAGGCCACCCCTGATGTGTGTAGAGAATGGAAACATGACTTCAGCATGCCAAACACATGCTGTATGATGTTTCTAGTTTCAGTGTGATCATTATGTGTACATCTCTGATGGGTGTCATGAGCCACCATTCCAGTGCATAACCTGCATCACCAGTGTCCTTGTGAAACATCACTCTTACCAAACCTTGTGTAAAGACATGAGGTGTGCCATATGTGTGAGTCAGGAATACCAGACAGGACAAAATTATCTTTCTCAAGGAAGAGTAAACCTTTCTGGTGGACAGCTACAATAAATAAACTATAATAAAAGGAAAAAATTGATGTTCAGGACCAAGAAGGAGCAGGTGTCTAATTGGAAGCAATCTCTCCTTAGCCCGAACAAGCAAACAAGAGCACTAGTGAAATCCTCCAAAGCAAACTTCGAGTCCAAACTGGCCACATCCTCTAAAGATAATCATAAGACTTTCTTCACATATGTCTGCAATCTCAAGCGAAGCACCCAGATCTGCTCAGAATTGGTGGTCAAGGACACCACATACACAAACCGTGTAGATGTAGCCAATCTGCTGCTAGACAGGTTCAGTGAAAACTTCACTCTTCTGCCCCCCTATCAGAAAAACAGGACATCCCCAGTACCTCTAGGAAGCAGTTCATCACTGCCCTCTCAAAGGCAAAAAATACAGCCTCCATGGAACCCAATAACATCCCAGGCTGCATCCTACAGGAACTTGCAGCACCATTAGGCACCCTATTCAACCAAAGCCTGAGTAATGGCTTCATGGAGGACAGCTACTGTCATCCCTTTGCACAAAGGTGGAGCGCCCACCCATCCTGGAAATTATAGACCCATCAGCCTAACTAGCCTGATCTGCAAGGTCATGGAGCAGATTATCATGGACATTATTAACAAGGATATTGGCAACCTCCAGACACTTGATCCGACACAGTTTGGTTTTGTCAAGGGGCCTGTTAAATTTGGTCGGCTTCTTTGCAACAGTCATCAAGGCCATAGACGATGGTAAGATGGTGCACACCACCTACCTTGACCTGGCCAAGGCCTTCGATACTATTCCCCACTCAGGTATAATAGATAAACTCTTTCAACTAGGCATCAATCCATATGTTACCAGATGGGTAGCAAACTGGCTCACTGATAGAACTCACCTAGTCAAAATAGGGGAAGCCACCTCAAGTAGTAGACCTGTAATGAGTGGTGTACCCCAAGGATCAGTCTTGGGGCCTCTGCTGCTTGGGATATACTTCTCAGAGGTGAAGGCTGGCTAAGTTTTTGATGACTGCAAGCTGTGTGCTGCCATCAATTCCCCTAGTGAGGTGGGCATCCTCCAAGAGGATCTCACCCAAAAAAATGACTGGTGCCAGAAACATGGCCTCAAACTGAATGCCAAAAAATGCATCATCATCCCTTTTGGGAAGAATGGTGTTCCCACAAATTATCACATTGATAATAAGGCACTAAGCACGCAATCAGTTGTAAGGGACTTGGGAACCCAGGTAGATAGCAAACTGACTTTTGACCACCATATTGCCTCCGTTGTATGGAAAGTTTTCTACATGGCCCACCTCATTAGTAAGGGTATCTCATCCAGGGACAAGGTGGTCATAACATCGCTGTATTCTTCCCTTATAAGACCCATTATTCAATACAATGCCCCTTTCAGCATGTACCTCACAAAGCACATGCAGCAGCTGGAAAGACCACAGAGACTCCTCACCCAGAGAATGCAGGGCCTCAAACATCTACCCTACACAGATAGGATAAAAGCCCTGTCCCTCTAATCAGTCTCCTACAGACTCCTCAGAGGTGACCTCTGTCTGTCATACAAAGCAATCTCAGACCCCGCTCTGATGAGACTGCTGCATATCCATAAGTCAAGCTCCACACAAGTAACCCACACATGAGACCTCAACGTGGTCTGTGACATTAATAGGACTTGTTGGCAGGACAGATTTGTGTCCCAGAGGCTCCCCCTTTTATGGAATAGACTCCCTCTCTACATAAAGAAGAGTACGCCATTAAACCTTTTTAAGTACAACCTGGATAACTGGATGGGGAACAGAAAATACACCCCTGGGATTCCACCTATGTCCCTGCTGGACAGTAGCATAGGGTGCTAACTTGTTGGAACATGGGCTAAATTCTTGGATAGGCTTGTAAGGGCCTCAGGGCCAATAGCCTAGTAACTTCCTATGATCCTATGATCATGATAACTGCCTGCATTGCCTACATGGGCATTGAGGAAGATCCCTCAGGCATTACAAACAATGTGGTAGTTCACTGAGCAGAACCCCTTCCTGTTGATGTATGTCCTTCCCTATTCACAAGGTTGGGCTTTTATTTCTTTGTGAGTGCAGTCTATGGCCCCCAAGACTTCAGGGAAATGTGCTACAGCATAGAATTCCTGCATTGTTTTTACTCTCTCCTCCGCTGTGGATGGAAAATAGATGTACTCTCTTGCATTTTGTAACATAGTACTTGGACATTGGTTAAATATTCTGGAGGCTGAGGTTTGTGACACCCCTAGTGTATCCTCTATGGGTCTCTGAAATGTACCAGTTGCTAATATCCTTAATGCTACACATACCTTAGTTTCCACTGATATAGGTTCCCCTTGATTTCCCCTGGGTTTCATGTGGGGTCAACAGAGGTTTCAATATCATGCAGTCTATGATATGTTAAACAGGGTCTGAGCACCCTTATCCTTGAACGAGGTCTGAAGCATCAGCAGCATAGATTTGAGCCTGTTGCACATACACATGCAAGAGAGTAGCAGCAGCCCACAACATTGTTTTTTTTTCTAAGTATGATGATGACTGTATTTCAATAGATTTTGTTGTTCATAACAAAGGGCTACACCACCTCTACACAGTTATTTTATAGCATTCTGAATGTATCCACCAAATTGGATTGGTTAATTAGCATTTAATTCATGTGATTATGCTTTTATTAGCATACAATGCCGTTTACCTTTGTTTGGCAGCTCTAAATTCTCTTCCACCGAGCAGTGGATGTTCAACAGTCATCTGGCCCTTAATGCAACCAAAACAAAACTCATGATTTTTAATGCCTCCAAAACTACCTCCTTAAACAAAAAACCCTTCACAATTACCAGCAAAAACAATACTTTCCTAGAAATAGCATCAGATACAAAATTACTAGGTATAATAATCAATGACCAACTAAAATATGACAAGCATGTACACATCAATATCAAAAAAACTCATAAAAAACTTGATATGCTCTACCGTCACAGACGCTTCATCTCTCCCTCCACCAGGACTATACTTGCCAACACATACTTTATCCCATCCCTTTTATATGGTGTATCCATCCCCACCAATCTGCAATCTTCCCTTAAAACCAAACTCTCATCCTGCTATAACAAAATATCCAAGTTTGCTACAGGTCATAGAGCCACCTCCCACCACTGCAATTCCCTTCACCAACTAGACTGGCTAGAACTATCACACTTCCTTACGTATACCCAACTTATCCAAGCTCACAAACTTATACATAAACCATCTCTATGCCGCTCCCTTGCAAACACCTTCACAATGCATAATCCAAATCGACTCCTCAGATCTAATTCCAAAACCGTATTAAATTACACAAACCTACACATCCAGCTGGTAATCACCTGATGTCCTTCTCTTTAGCTCGCCTCTGGAACTCTCTCCCAACTCCCATTCACACCACTAACAGCCTGTCCTTGTTTAAAACCTGACTGCATGCACATCTACCTCACAATGGGTATGCTCATGCTCCCATCCCACCTAACCCCTGAATAAACTTCATCCAATATTTACGCACTCATTGGCACCTAAAATTGTCTCCTAAGAACTCTCCATCCTTAGTGATCCATTACAGACCTCCAAACAAAACTCCACTGATTGGCTTTATAAAAAAACACATAATGATTTGATACTCTAGCAAGTGCTCTGTATTTTCTTTCTGGAAAAAAAAATTGATTTGTTGTACTACCACTCTATTAGCTATTAGAATTGTGTACTATAATGTAGTAAAAATGCAAACATGTATTGTTTGTTTGAATGTGTGTACTACAGGAATTGTGTACCAAGATCTTTACTGCTCTGTCTACTATGTATTTGTACTTTTTCTGGAGCTTTTCTCCCTAGGACTCCATTGAAAACAGGCTCATGTGGCCCAATGGACTATCCTGGAAAACAAACTGCAAATCAATAAATAAAAATAAATAAACGACGTGTAGATCCATTTAATGTATACAAAACAGCACTCTATCAAGTGAGAAAATTAGACCCTCATGAATCCAGCCCAATATGTATTCATAATAATCAAATGGTTCTTATACAGTAACAGTAGAGTCTGACTGAGTGAATGTTGTGTACTTTTAAATTACATATAGCTTTAACATAATTGGGTTGGCTGTACAACATATTTCTACCACTGGGAGGCATCATTCATACAAAAAAAAAAAAAAAACTTTTTCTAAGCTTGTTTCCTGCCTTTCCTGTGGGTAGTCTAGCCTGGATATAGATTTGCTGTGCCCAGGACTATTTGTAGGCTTCTAGGGCCCAAGCCTTTCTGTGTTGGAGGGAAGCCTTCTAGCTTAATTTTGTTTCTTAGAACTAGCCAGTTTTTTGTTTCAGCACTTGTTCAGAACTTATTGTAAGCACTAAATAAGCTACAAATTACTACAGCACTCAACTTTCCTCACTGTGTAGAGGGAAACAGTTTCTAGTACTTAACAAATAAGCACCTATCCAGGCATGTCTAAGGGTCAGCCCCCGGAGTTTTCTCCTGTCTACGTGATGAATCTGGGCATCTTGGGGCAATGCAGTAATTGCCTCATGTACACAGACAACCCTCTCCTCCTACCACCCAACACTACAACCTGTGAGAGAAGCACTTATATAGCCAAACTGGAAGCAAAGCTCTCTTCACCCAAGACTGGACTAGACAGTCAAGAGGAGAAGGTAAACACTTGCACCACACCACACTCAGCACATAGTCCCTCAAAACCTACACCACCAAAACACACACATAGAAACACAAAATACACACCTACATTCGCGGAGACTCTCAGTAAAAACCTGCCCAAGCAACAGGGACCTCCAAAGCAGAAACACAAGCAACCTCCACCCCCCAACACAACCCAAATGACACATAGCCCACAAACTCAGTGTGCTACTCAACCACAGCCCATAAGGCATAACAACGTACCCAACACTCTAGTCATAGGTGACTCTATAGTCAGGCACACTGATGTTCCACTCACCAGGCTAAACAAGGAGAAAGTTACTGTCAGCTGCCTGTCGGGTGCCAGGATCCACCACATAATTCATGCACTCAGGTCACTCCACAACAAGTACAAATATGACTCTGTCATTATCCATGTTGGTGTGAATGACCTGAGACATATCTCCTTGGACTACATGAAAAGAGACATGGAGGAGCTGTCCGATCTTGTAGCCCAGGCAGGTATGACCCTAGCCCTGAGTAGCATCCTGCCATCACCCAGAATGATACCACAGTACAAGGACAAAATGATTGACTTCAACAATTGGCTAAGCTTCTGGTGTCATTCTAAGGGGATCCAGTATCTGTCTGCCTGGGATGACATGATCGACAAGCCACGATGCTTTGCCAGAGATGGCCTGCACCTGTCGCCCCTGGGATTCCGGATACTGGCTAAGACTCTAGCCACCCCTATAGTGCCTTTTTTAGGCAAGGTTCAAATGACAAATTCACCACCCTAACAGGTACAAGCAAGAAGAATCTGAGGGTATTGCTACTCAATGCTAGAAGTCTAAACCTCAAAATGCACTCTCTCGAGGCACTCCTTAAAATGGAGAACATCGACATCTGTGCAGTGACAGAGACCTGGTTCAAGGCTCCAGAGAGTACCCTTGCATTACCAGGCTATAATTCATACTACACCTTTCGGCCACCTAACCTGGACCGAAACACTAAAGGTGGAGGCGTGTCCATATTCATTAAGGATATCCACACCTCCAGGCTAGTTGCTCAACATAATGCATCCGAGATTATCCAAGTGCAACTAACTCTGAGCAAGACGGCAATCCAAATTGTAGCTTGCTACAGATCCCCCACCATGCCCCAGGATTCCCACTCCTCATTTCTTAATACACTGGAAAATATTAGGGTACAACCTAACACCCTAATAACGGGCAATTTCAACTACTCTACCATTAACTGAGAAAACTACTCATGTACCAACTCTTGTGCTCAACGTTTTCTGGAATTCATAAATTCCAATGCCATGGATCAACTTATCCACACCCCCACCAGGGGAAGCAATATCCTAGACCTGGTTATTACCAACATGGGCAACCGGTGCTTCACACCAGAGGTCAATTCCTCGTTGGTCAGATCCGACCATAAGCTAATCACCCTAGACATCCACATCCCTCCGCCACCCCCCATTAGGGAAACCACAGTAAACAATTTCTCCAAAGCCAACTTCACGCTTCTTAAGACAGAAGTGGCAAACTTCACGACACCCATGCTGACGGACAATAGAGGTATGACTGCTGAATCCTACACAAATGCACTTTATAAGCACTTACATGAGTACATGGATTGTGCAATCCCTAACAGAACCAATATGCTATCCTCCAAAAAAAGGAAGCCAATCTGGTGGTCCCCTGCCATAAACAAACTCTACAACAGAAGAAAGAAACTGTTGCAAAAAAGAGTAAAATCCCATGATTGGAGAAACTCCCTGGTCAGCTTCAGTAAGAAGCTGAGATCCCTCATAAAATCCTCCAAAGCTAGTTATGAAAACAAAATCGACACTGACTCTAAAGACAACCACAAAGCATTCTATAGCTATGTCAAGAATCTCAATGGCAACACTCAGATCTACTCTAAGTTACAGCACAATGGCACTAAATATACAGAACCAACGGATATTGCCAACATCCTGGCAGATAGGTTCAGTGCTAACTTTACCCCTCTGTCATCCCCTAAAGGGCCCATTTCTATACCAGAAGAATGCAAAGTTCCTGTAATCACGGCTGCACAGGTAAAAAACACACTATCCAAAGCCAAGAACACAGCATCCATGGGATCTGACGACATCCCAGGCTGTGTTCTACATGAACTACAGAATGAACTGGCACCCCACCTAAGTACCATGTTCAATCATAGCCTCACCTCAGGCTATGTGCCCACTGAATGGCGCACAGCGACAGTTATCCCACTCCACAAAGGGGGAGCCACCACAGACCCTGGAAACTACCGCCCCATTAGCCTAACGAGCCTGGTCTGCAAGGCTATGGAGCGTATCATCATGGAACTTATAAACAATGACATTGGTAATCTCGAAACTCAGGACCCCACCCAGTTTGGGTTTGTAAAAGGCAGATCATGTCTCCTAAACCTGACAGACTTCTTTGAAGCAGTCACCAATGCTGTAGATGAGGGTAAGGTGGTTCACACAGCCTATCTAGATCTCGCCAAGGCTTTTGACACCATCCCCCACTCTGGAATTATAGATAAACTCACTATACTAGGTATAAATCCCTATGTCACAATATGGGTTTCCAACTGGCTCACTGACAGAACCCACACTGTGAAAGTAGCAGACACCAAATCCAGCTTCAGACTAGTGACAAGTGGAGTACCACAGGGTTCAGTCCTGGGTCCTCTCCTGTTTAGTATCTACTTCTCTGAAGTACAGGCCAACACAGAAGGTCTTTGGCTAACGAAGTTCACAGATGACTGCAAACTAGGAGCCATAATCAAAACTCCAAAAGATGTGGACATCCTACAAAAGGGCCTTGTTGAGACAGATGCCTGGTGTCAAAGCCATGGCCTCAAGCTCAATGCCAAAAAGTGCATTGTCATTCCTTTTGGTAAAAACTCAGTACCCATGAACTACCACATAGGTGGTAGTCTACTTAACACCGAAAGTGTGATAAGAGACCTTGGGACACAGGTGGATAGTAGTCTCTCCTTTGATAATCACATCATCACAGTAGTCAGGAAATCCTTCTATGTGGCACACCTCATCACAAAAGGTTTCTCATCCAGGAAAAAAGAGGTCATTGTTCCCCTCTACTCGTCACTCATTAGACCCATTATAGAGTACAATGCCCCTTTTGGTATGTACCTCACAAGACATCTACAACAACAGGAAAGGCCACAGAAATACCTCACAAAGAGGATTACCGGCCTCAAAGAGATGCCCTATGCAGACCGTCTCAAAAAACTGCAGCTTTACTCCGTTGCATATTGCCTACTCAGAGGCGATCTCTACCTAACACACAAAGCTATGTCAAACCCAGAGCTTTTAGACATGCTCCACTTAAAGAAATCCCAATCCCTACGAGATACACGCTCTAGGGACCTAAACCTCATCACCACAATAAACAGAACATGCTGGAGGGATAGATTCCTGTCCCAGAGACTTCACATACTCTGGAACAAACTACCTATCTATAGCAAACAAAGCTCCTCATTAGCACTGTTCAAGAAAAATATTGATGATTGGATGGGAGATAGGAAATTCACTCCGGGGATCACTTCTGTGGCTCTGCTCGACAGTGGCACAGGAAAATAATTTATATATAATAATATATATATATATATATATCTATATATATATATATATATATATATATATATATATATATATATATAGGTAGATAGATATACATATACACACACACACACACACACACACACACACACACACACACACACACACACACACACACACCCATATATATATATATATATGCACACACACACACACACACACACACACATACATATATATAAAATACACACACACATATATATATATATATATATATATATATATATATATGTGTGTATGGATTTACTTCACCCAGCCACTGGGGATGCACAAGCAAGTGCATTTATTTGTGCTGGTCCCAAGCCCGGATAAATGGGGAGGGTTGCATCAGGAAGGGCATCCGGCGTAAACCCCTGCCAAATTACTAATGCGGAGAACATTTCATATTTACATACCGGATCGGTCAAGGCCCGGGTTAACAATGACTGCCACCAGTACTGTTAGCCAACAGGGTGCTGGCGGAAATTGGGCTACTGTTGGCCGAAGAAGAAGAGGAGGGGGAAGGCATGCTTGAAGGCAGGAAGAGAGGAGGAAGGTTAGGAGTGTAGCAGTGAGGGTAGGAACTTTGAATGTTGGCAGTATAACTGGTAATAGGGAGAGAGCTATCTGATATGATGGAGAGAAGGAAGGTTGATATATTGTGCGTGCAAGAGACCAGATGGAAGGGGAATAATGCCAGGTGTATAGGAGGTGGGTTCAAATTGTTCTATCATGGTGTGGAGGGCAGAAGAAATGGGGTAGGGGTTATCCTAACGGAACAGTATGCTAA